>NC_021104.1:0-49531 GCF_008403515.1 Naegleria fowleri | reverse complement strand
CTTTCGCTTTTTATTATTTATTATTGTTGTTACTATTTCTTTCTAATTCTATTTCTTTCTAATTCATTTGTTCTTATTTACCTTGTTCCAGCCACAGATTCCTCTACGACTACCATGTTACGACTTAACCTCAGTTATTAATAATCCCTTACCTATTATTTTTATTCGCTCATCCTTGCGAATTATACGAAATCTAATAATACCATACAGGACTACCAACTTCCATGGCGTGACGGGCGGTATGTACAAGATCTGGACACACATTCACCGTAACGTACTTATTTACGATTACTAGCAATTCCTACTTCATGTTCTCGAGTTTCAGAGAACAATCCGAACTATGATAACTTTTTTAGTTTTGCTCCGATTCACATCATTGCATCTTTTTGTTGTTACCTATGTAGCACATGGATAGCCCAACCCATTAAGGCCATAATGACTTGACGTCATCCCCTAATTTTATAGTTTTTTTGTTAGTGCGTAACTTAAATATAAATGAGGGTCTCGTTCGTTCATGGGAATTAACCTAACGCCTCACAACACGAACTTACGACAGCCATGCAACACCTGTATTAGATATTATATATATATAGACAATGCTATGAAACTATCGTCCTGTTTTATGCTTTATGAGAGATAGAAATCATTTATTGTATATTACTACAATATCTACTATCTATATCTAATATGACAAGGATTGGTAAGATTTCTCGCGGTGTATCGAATTAAATCACATGCTCCACTGCTTGTAGCAGATCTCCGTCAATTTCTTTAGGTTTTAATCTTGCGATCGTAGTTCCCAGGCGGAATGTTTAACGCGTTAGCTGTAAGAATAGTTAACACTACCCTTTAACATTCATCGTTGACAGCATAGACTACGAGGGTACCTAATCCTCTTCGATTCCCATGCCTTCGTGCCTCAGTGTCAGTCTACTATAGTTAACTGCTTTCGCCATTGGAGTTCTCTCTATCTTTAACGCATTTCAACTCTGATTATAGAGGTTCCGTTAACTCCTAATAAACTCTAGCGTAATAGTATTAAAAGTATATTATCATATATATAAAATTTCACTTAAAACTTATTACACAACCTACGCACCCTTTACGCCCAGTCAAGGAGAGTAACACTCGCGCTACTCGTATTACCGCGGCGGCTGGCACGAGTATTGGCCAGCGCTTGCTCCCGTGTACCATCATCATTTTCCACGGAGCAAGAGTTTTACGACTAAATGCGCCGTCCTCACTCACATGATATACCTGGTTCAAGCTTTCGCTCATTGACCAAGATTCCCCACTGCTGATTTCAAATGAAATTAGGACCGTTTCTCAGTTCCCATGTGGCTGAACAACCTCCCAGAACAGCTAAGCATTTTTGGCTTGGTGAGCTTTTAATCTCACCAACTACCTAAAACTCTATATGAAAATCTCTAAGCAATAATATATATTTTACTATTAATGGAATTCATATTATTTTTTAATATACATTCCAAACTCAGAGGTATATTCAATATATATTATACACCCGTTCGCTACATTTTTTATTCCGCTACTTATAGTAATTACTCATTTCCATGATAAAAAATGTATAACTTGCATGTGTTAAGCCTATCACAAGCATTCACTCCGAGCCAGAATAAAACCCAAATATTACTCGAATTATCCTTAATATTAAGAAAATAATTCTTTTTATTTTTTCCTTTTTTTCTTTTTTCTAAAAAAAAAGATCTATTATTTTACTTCCCATATCTTGCTACGACGTAAACAATTAAATCAATTAAATCAATCATCTTATTATATTGACCTTTACGGGATTTGAACCCGTGTCTTCTCCGTGAAAAGGAACTGTCTTTGACCACTGGACGAAAAGGCCATTCCCATTCACTATTATTTAGTTCTACACATCGCTAATGTAAGGACCAAACTGTCCCTGTTTCATATTTTCTAAACGACTGGCTAAGGTTTACTTTTTTCTGAATTACACTAAGATAAAAATTGCTATAGACTAATTCTACAAATCCTGTTAATGGGAAATCTTTTCTCAATGGGTGTCCTACGAAACCATAATCTAACAATAATCTCCTTAGATTTAAGTTATTTATAAAAAAGATTCCAAAAAAATCCCAACATTCCCTCTCGTACCAAGATATATTGGGATACATATAGCATAATGAATAGGTACTTTCTAGATCTGATAGAAAATACTTCATGAAAATACGATAATGGTAAATTATTGAAATTAAGTGATATATTAAATTAAATCTCTTCTTTTTCAATATATAATCGACACTTGTGAAATCTATTAATGACTTTAATTGTAAATTTATATCTTTATACAAAAAATAACTTAACATCAATACATAGTATTTATGTGTCCTTATATATATTTGATTACTATTTTTCCTCAAGGAAAAAATAAACTTTGGTGCCGATAATACTAAGTATTCTAGTAAATGAGCGTTCATTGTATCTATTCACCATAGATATGTAATTGTATTCTATAGGACTCGAACCTATAACCAAATGCTTAGAAGGCATCTGCTCTACCAATTGAGCTAAGAATCTCTACTATTATAAATATATAAGATACTATTATTATACATAAAGGAAAGGTACCCATAAGTGAGCACCTTTCCTTATCGGGGGGATATTATTATAATAATATAATAATAAAAATAAATATATAAACTTACTATATATAATATACATTGATCTAATCATTTTTTTTATGGATAAGAGATAAATGAAAATCTTTATTTTTATTATTTTGTAATTTATATAGAATCTAATTTTACCGTATTTTATTTTATTATACAAAATTTAAATAAAGTTATTATTTCTATGCACTACCACGAATACAGGTTATATATTTGTTTAGGTAAATAGAATTTAATTATAAATGAAGGCTATTAAGAATTATTATAATTATTATTACTACCTATTTGGTCTAAAACTTCCGGCTCGTAAAAACTCATTAATTAAAATAGAATAAAAAACAAAGTAAAATCAATTATATATTTTATATAAAAATAAATCCCACTTAAAAACTAGATGGATTCTACTATGGTTTGATGATGTTATACTTTTAATGTATAATGAACCCGGTAGGGATCGAACCTACAACCAATCCCTTATGAGGGGATTGCTCTGCCATTGAGCTACAGGTCCAATTTATGCACACAGCAGGGATCGAACCTGCGACCTGCTGATTAAAAGTCAGATGCTCTACCAACTGAGCTATGTGTGCTTACATCTAAAAGACATAAAAACTATGCCATTAATAAAAAAACAATCATAATTGTGAAAAGTGCGATAGCCTCAGTTAAAGCGAAACCTAAAATAGCATAATTAAATAATAATCTAGCAATACTAGGATTTCTTGATACTGAATCTAATAAATTTCCAAAAATAATTCCAATTCCTACACCTACTCCTGATAATGCGATAGTTGCTAATCCTGCGCCAATTTGTTTAAATTCTGTTACCATTATGTCGTTAAATTATAAAAAGGGCTAGATGTTTGTTATTACTATACTAAGCCCTAAAAAAAATTAAAATTGCTGAGAGTGGGACTCGAACCCACAAATATGGAGCATGAATCCATTGTTTTACCAATTAGACTATCTCAGCAAGTAGTTTACATCAACGTAACTATATTAAAAGAAAAAAAAATAGTAAAATAAAAAAATAATTTTTTATACTCATTTAATAAATTATTTAATACCGACGGACTTACAATTAACTTACTTTCTTTTGTATAATAATATATACTATTATATTTAGATAGGTAAAAAAAGAGATATAGGAAGTTTATAAGATTTACCACAGTATAATTATTAATTGATACTTTTTTTCCATATGACAAATAAATATTACCTATACTATTTAAAAAAGTAATATCTAAATCTTTTTTTTTTTCTTTTAAAAAAAAAGGAAATTCTTTTTGGATTTTAAAGTTTGATATATATTGATTTAAAGAATCAAAATTATAATTCTGATCCTTTAATTTATAAAAATAAGTGTGTATTTCATCTATAGTACTTAAATACCTAGCGTGAGATGAAAAAAGACTAGTTTTTTTTTTGCCTTTGCACAAAAAAAATGTACTCTGTTCTTTTCTGTAATTACATAAAACTAAATAGTATTTTTTTTTTAATTTAGCACTACTATTATAAAAGTATCTTCGTAATGAAAAAATATAATAAATATTATTAAAAATACTGGACTTTAATAAATCATATTTTTTTATGAAATAATTAATATTACGAATTTCATTTTTAAGATGCAATACTTTATTCTCTACTATACCATTCCTTACTTCTGATAATGAGAAAAAAGGAAATAGTTTAAAAATAAAATAATCTATACGAAAACTAAAAAAATAAAGTATATCATAGAACTGTAAAATAATATTTTTTTTTATTTTTTTATTTACTGCATTATACGCCCGTAAAAGAGTAGTATATTTTGATTCGAAAACAATCGAAGTAAAGAAATTAAAAATAAAATCTTTTTTATTCAAAAAAGGATCACTTTTTAAGAATAAAAATTTAATTTTATTAAATAATTTAATCATAAAATAAAAAAAAAATTTTTTATTTAATTTTTTCTTTATTACTAAAAAAAATCTCTTAAATTTTTTATTTAACAAATTATAAAATTTTTTTCTATTACCTAATGGTAATAATTGTGTAGGTAAAAAATTAACAATAAAAACATTGAATGCATTGATTCTACGTTCCAATAAATATTCTGTTTTATATAATAAGTATTTATAATGACTAAAATGCTTTGATTTGCTTCTAAAAAAAAAATTTTTATATTTTATTATTTTTTTTTTTAATTTTAATAAACTATAGTACTTCTTCATTAAGAAAAAAATTAAATCAATTAAAATAAAGAATTTAAATTTTTTATTTTTTTTTAAGAAATAAAAATAATAAAAATATTTAACTAATAATAGGTACATATTATTTGTCTATTTAATAAATAAACAAAATGCTCACTGTAGGACTTGAACCTACATGCTAAAAGCAACAGATTTTAAGTCTGTCGTGTCTACCAATTCCACCAAGTGAGGAATAAATCGGGCTAGATGGGACTTGAACCCACGACTTTTGGTATGACAAACCAACACTCTTACCAACTGAGTTACTAACCCATTTAAGAGTAACAGGACTTGAACCTGCACGAACAAAGTCACCAGATCCTAAATCTGACGTGTCTACCAATTCCACCATACTCTTAAGTCAGGATAGGGCAGGATTTGAACCCACGAATACTAAATTTCAAATTTAGCGCTTTTGACCGCTCAGCCACCTATCAATTTATTTCATTCTGTAATGAATATCTTTTCATACTATTTAAAAGAACTTATTTTCAAAATACTATATATATTAATTATAAGTATTACATTACTGTTAATAATAATATTAAAAACAAAAACGATACTATTCTTTCTACTCTCTCCTCTTAAAGAAACTATTATCTCAAGCCACATATACTTATATACATCTGAAGTAAATTTACTCGTACATAATAGTATAACTAACACCCAATTTAAATTCCTTCCACTGATTGAAATAACACTCCCTTTTGTAATTAATTCATATTACTATTATAAATATATTATTCTATTCTCCATATATTTGATAACACCCCTGCTACTATATATAATAACAATAACTATTAATGTTATACTATACAAAAAAGAATATCGGTTATTCCTACATAATATTAAGTGGTTAATGTACATACTACTAATGAATAGTATAGTAACTCAATATTGTATAATCCCACTATACATTAAATATACATTTAGCCATTTAATAGAATTTCAATTTTATGAATTTGACATAGAACTAAAACTAATAAATTACCTAGACCTATATATAAATGTTTTATATACTAATATATTAATTGTCTTCTTCTATATATATATAAAAAAACATATTAAAGTTAATAACTATATAGTATATATACTTATACTTATACTGCTACCTAATGAAATAATGCTACAAACGACTTATGTTATCGTACTGACATCATGTAATATGTTGAACAACATTATTATAAAGTACAGAAATAAAATTAAAAAATATAAACTAACGGAATTAGAGGTGAAACATTAAAAATTACTTTATTTTTAGAAACCATAGACTGTAATGTAATGGATTGAAAGATTGAATTTTTCTTTTTATTTTTTTTAAAAATACCACTTATCTTAAAAAAAATGATTTTTGGCGAGTATAAAGGAAAAATTAAATTTAATTTTTTATTCGAAGATTGTTTATCAAAAAAAAAACTATTATTCTTTAAATGTTTTTTTACATATGTTAATAAATAACAATATTTATTATTTTTTTTATAAAAAATTCTTTTCATCAAAAATGAAAAGAGGAGGTGGCTGAGCGGTCAAAAGCGGCAGACTGTAAATCTGTTGTATATATACTACGTAGGTTCAAATCCTACCCTCCTCATTAAATAATAATTTATTTTTATCATGAAAAAATGATATATATATATACGTATGTTTTTTTTATTATTACCGCATTCCAATATGATATGTATGAAATATTTTTTAATGTCAATTCCAATTTAATTACTAATGCAATATATAAGATGAGCAATTACTGGGCTACTATTGACAACTATGTATTACTGGTAACCTCAATCATAATATTACTATTATACAATAATACATATATACTATATAACAATAAAAATACCCTGATACTATTTATATATATGTTTATAATTCTATACAGTGTGTACATTAATACTAAAATCTATTACTTTAATAATACAACATTTAATCCGCTACTTACGCATTTTTTGGTTATAGTACACCCACCTATATTAATAACAATTACATTCCTAATAAAAAACAGTATATTTAAATATATAAGTATTAATAAACTAATACTTATACTTGGTATTAGTATATTGTTAGGAAGTTACTGGGCCAATTCTCTTTTTGGATGGGGTGGATGGTGGTCGTGGGACCCAATAGAAAACATTGCTCTTGTCAATTGGATAATTTTTTTGTTGTATATACACAAATACAATAAAAAAATTATCGGTTCGATATTAATACTCGATTTTTTTTTATTATTAGTAATTAAATGTAATAACCTACAGAGTATACATGTATTTAAAATAGTTAATTTAAATTTACAAAATTATTTTATAATAATGTATACCTTATACGTATTATTTTCTTACGCATATACGAAAAAAAAGAATAATAATTACTACATAAATAATAACATATTAATAAAACAAAGCACACTTGTTATTATTTTATATTTACTTAATAACACACATATATACATCAATATATACGTATATATTATATATATATTCGTAATATTATATTCTTACATATTAAAATACCTAATACGCAAAAATAAACTAATTAATACGTTACAACTAACTACATTAATATATGTATACAAGGCTCTTACATTATTACATACAATAATAAGCACCATAATTATTTTTTTTTACATCGTAAAAAAAAAAAATAATATATACAATGTACACATTTATATATTATTAATAGCATACTTACTATTGAATATAAATAACAACATAATAAATATTGTTTATGAAAATTATGCGTTATATATTAGTAATAACACAACAGGCGAAATTAATTTAATAGATATAAATATAAATTATATAGAATATATAGTAAAAGAAATAAATACTGAATTTTTCACTACACAATATTATAATATATACAGTATATTCGAAAAAATAGAAACTAACATATATAATAATATAATAACAAACACATTTATAAATATAAAGAATAATATAATACAAGTATACAAAATGTATTATATTATAATCTTATTCACGGTAACCCTTTTACTATTTATACACATAAACTAGAAAATATGCGCTTAAATGGGCTCGAACCATTGATCTATCGCTTATCAAACGATCGCTTTACCGACTAAGCTATAAGCGCTATCTATCTACTTCTCCAAATACAATATCTAAAGTACCAATTACTGTTACTAAATCCGCAACCATGTGGCCAGAAACAATATGATTTACTCCTTGTAGATGGGCAAAACCAGGAGATCTTACTTTACACCTATACGGCATATTAGAACCATTTGATACGAGTAATACTCCTGTCTCACCTTTAGGTGCCTCAACACCACCATAACAAATCCCTTGAGGTACATGAATACCTTCACTATAAAATTTAAAATGATGTATTAATGATTCCATTGAGGTTTTTATTTGTTTTCTAAAAGGAGGAGAAACCTTATAATTGTCTAATCGAACAAGACCATTCGGAATATTATTCAAACACTGATAAATAATAAAAATACTTTGTCTCATTTCACTAATCCTTACCAGATACCTATCATAACAATCGCCATATATACCAATAGGAATATAAAAACTTAATTGTTTATAAATTTCATATGGTTCTGTTTTACGTAGATCCCACGTAATACCCGAACCCCTTAACATTACACCAGTAAAACCCATATCGAGAGCATCTCTATAATTTACTATACCTATATCTACTAAACGTTGTTTCCATATTCTATTTGTTGTCAAAAGTTCTTCCATTTCATCCACTCTAGAAGAAAATGAAGAAATAAAATTATATATATCGTGTAATAACCCTTTAGGTAAATCATAAGAAACTCCTCCCGGCCTAAAATAATTAGCATGCATCCTTGCTCCTGAAACACGCTCATAGAATTCCATCAATTTCTCTCTTTCCTCAAAAGCCCACAGAAAAGGAGTTAGTGCTCCTACATCCATTGCATGAGTGGTGATAGATAATAAATGATTTAATAATCTAGTTATTTCAGAAAATAGAACTCTTATATATTGAGCACGCAATGGAACATTACACTTTAATAATTTTTCTATAGCCAAGCAATAAGTGTGTTCCTGGCACATCATAGAAACATAATCCAATCTATCAAAATATGGTAAACCTTGTATATATGTCTTATACTCTAATAATTTTTCTGTACCCCTATGTAATAAACCGATGTGAGGATCTGCATTTTTTATTATTTCACCATCTAATTCCAAAATTAAACGTAAAACTCCATGCGCAGATGGATGTTGTGGTCCAAAATTTAGTATAAAATTATTTAATATATTTTTTTTATCTAAGTACATATATGTATATATATGTTATACGTAAAGAATAATTTTATTTATTAGGAATATAAAGGAAGGTACGGGATTCGAACCCGTGAAAATTGTTTTAGCAGAACAACACCTTAGACCTCTTGGCTAACCTTCCATTGATGTAAACATATAAACAAATTATGAAAACGTAATTTTTTTCTCTTTATTACGCTTCGCTTCTTCTTCTTTAATATAATTAATAATCCTATCTTTCTTCCATTGTTCTTTTATTTCATCTATTGTATATTTTTTAGAATTCCAAAAAAAAAACTTATTATTTATATAGACATGAATTTTATTTTGATAATAAACCCATTTTAAAAAAATAGCAATAAAAGGTAAAGTAATATACAATAAAATATAAAGAAGCAGTGTATGTATAGGTTTCATCAACGTTATATAAAAATGATGCCATGTCTGGTTCATCAAAGAACGAGGCCACCACATATGAAATCTAGTTTGATTATAATAAATATCAATCCTGTAATCCTGATTCCAACCCATAAAATAATCACACGAGTCATTTCCAAAATATATCCATAACATCGCTAAAATATAAAAAAAAACATACCAACAAATACTTACACCACAGACTAATTTATATAAATTCAACCAACATAATGTTCTGAAAAAATGATTTAAAAAGTGACTAACATAATGATCTACTTCTACCCATCTATGAGTAGCTTGACGTTTTTCTTTTTTTAACCTGAACCAAAAAAAAACTGATAAGAAACCAAATAAATATACAAATACATATGTAAATAACTCCATATTTAGAATATAAAAAGTATATATATAGTAATGAAAAAGTGCATATGCTTTTTCTAGTAATAAATAAATAAACATAATGATACACAATTCAGAACTAATACATGAAAACTCATAAAAACAATAATCTATTTCTATACCTGTATAAAACTTAGGAGAAACTGTACGTCCTTCTCTCCATGCTTCATTCATCTCATTTGCCGAAATACTATTATTATACTGATTAATTTTTTCTAATGCATATTTTCTCTTTGCTATTATTTCTTCCCTCTCTTTTTCTTTCATTTCCTTTAATGTACGCGCATCATAATAATAGTCTTCCTCATTCATTCCAGTTAACATAAAATGTAGTAATACTTTATTTTTTAATGTAAGTTTTTTTAAATGGTAAAAAACTATATATATGATTAAAAAAAATAAAATTACTATAATTGATAATAAAATATCTATTACATCAATTTCATATGTTCTAAATAAGAATGCCCTAGATTGTATGTTATAGGACAATATAACACGTCCAAATAACCTAATAGTACCTACATATCGAGTACAACCAAAAGGATCTAGTGTAAGTTCTTTTCTATACTCTTCAAGACCCAATTCTATTTCTCTTAAATACCACTTCAAAGCATTATCCCCCCACTTTAATGATTGTTCTGGATTTGCATAATACATTTGTGGACTCACTATCCTTCTCAAATGACCTCCTTTGGTAACTTCAAAACCTACTTCTTTTAATTCATCATTGTAAGAATTAATAAAATCTTTATATGAAATGTTAATAGGAGATGTCGGATCCCATATTAAAATTAATTCTTTTCTTACGTATTTTGGATTCCAACCGTTTGCGGTTGGTAACCCTGTATACATAGGAAGTATGTATACATAAAAAAGATATTCTAATTGATCGTATACCCAATTAAATGGATATGAAATTATATACCATAACATATTATTATATTTGTTCATTTTTTTCTTGTTAAAACATTTTTTATTAGTGCCTAATTACTAGTACTTAAAAAATCCGCTTAATTAAAATTCTATTTTATAAATATCGACGAAGAATCATTAATACTAATGCTACTTAATAAATTACTTACTAAGTGTACATCTAAAGATAAAAATATCCAATCTATAAAATATTTATTTTTTACTATTTCAACACAAATAGGCATAAATGCATGATTTACCCCACAAAGCTCAGAACACTGACCATAATATACACCTTCTATACTTGAATATAAAACAAATCTCATTAATCTGCCAGGTAGAGCATCTATTTTTATACCTAATTGAGGTACGGCCCAAGCATGAATAACATCATGTGATGTTATGTAAAAACAAATATTATGTCCATTAGGTAATACTAAACACTTATCTACATTCAATAACCTATTTTTTTCACTGTCTTGAATCATATACGAATCAAATTGTAATACTGGAAAATTAAAATTAGCATCAAATAAATTAACTAAAATATCTGTACCTAATTTAGTATCTATTTCATATGTCCAATACCATTGATGTCCAATAATATAAACATTAAATAACGTTTCTAAGAAATTTTCGTCATATTCTAATTGGAAAATAAATCCTAGTGCTGGTATTAATAAATAACTAATTAAGACTGTAGGTAATAATGCAAAAATAGTATCTAAAAAAGCTTCTACTTTTTTAGAAAAATGGTAAGCTACTGGATTTACATTACTGTTGAATTTGGTAATACTCCATAAAACAATAAAACCTACTACAAAAGCAACTGCTATTAATACACTCATTGTTTCGATATACAATAATACAATAGAAAGCATTTTATCATTAGCTGGCATCCCAAATCCAAAATATCTTGTTAATTCATAATTTATATTGGAAAACAAAAATGCCCTCTTTGTTTCCATTTCAGGAATACTATATAATTTATTATCTAAGCCTACTATACCAGTTGAAATACCTCTATAGTAACTCCATAAATTATCCATATAAAAATTATATGGAGTTAACGTGACAATATTAATTGCTATATAAAAACAGACCACACTATTCCCATTCCAATGCCCCTTTTTTCCATTCATAAATAAAACCTATTAACAGTATAAATAAAAATAAGAACATTGT
Source organism: Naegleria fowleri (assembly GCF_008403515.1). NCBI lineage: Eukaryota > Heterolobosea > Eutetramitea > Acrasida > Naegleriidae > Naegleria > Naegleria fowleri. The sequence continues at coordinate 37,471 of NC_021104.1, read as the reverse complement.
ATAATAACCAAAGAACATCAGTTCTTTTATACAAATAGACCAAGGAAAAAAAAAAGCAACTTCTACATCAAAAATTATAAATATGATAGAAATAAGATAAAACTTTACATGGAATGGATTTCTTGCATCTGAAAATGGATCAAATCCACACTCATAACCATAATTTTTCTCTGTGTATGCATTCTTTAATGTTATTACATAACATAATAACAAAATAATACTACTTACTAATAAAATAAAAAAACTATAAAAATAAAGTTCATAATATTCAGTAAGAAAATACATTATCTATTGTTTGTGTTATAATACTAGTGTGCTATGTAAGCATCTTTTAAATAAATGACAGACAATATTACAAATATATACCCTTGTAAGATAGCTACAACTAGCTCAAATAAAATTAAGACAACACATAAAATTATAGGTAATATACTTATTAATGAAAATTTAATTGAAAAAAATAATGGATTTACTAATTTATATATAAACAAAGCAACTGTATCCAATAAAATATGTCCTGCCACTATATTTGCAAATAATCGTAACGCCAAACTTACAGATCTAAAAATAAAACTTATAACTTCTATTAATGCCAAAAATGGAACTAATACAAAAGGAATACCTTTTACATAAAATATAGCAATAAAAGCAAGACCACTTTCATAAAAACCTAATAAACAAGTAGCCCACCATACCAAAAAAGATAGACTAAATGTTATATTTAAATGGCTTGTTATTGTGAAACTAAATGGAACTATACCTACTAAATTACTTAAACAGATAAATAAGAATAAATAAAAAAAAAAAGGAAAAAACATTTTTGTTCTATCTACTAGATACGAATATATAGTAACATATATAAAATTATACGTACCTTTAAATAAAGAATAAAAAAAGCTTTGAAAATATACATAACTTATTTTAAAACTTAATGTTAAATATATAAACTGCAATAGAAAAAAAAGATTAAACGCAATCAAAATAGTATCAGTTAATGTATAAGATAAACTATAAGATTGTATTTGAAATTGTTCAAAAGGACTGGATAACATTTCAATTGTTAAAAAATTTATATTATATTATATTATATTATAAGGATAGGGCAGGATTCGAACCCACGAAAAACTTGTTCTCCAAACAAGCGCTTTTGACCGCTCAGCCACCTATTGATTTTTATAGAAACAACTAATTTCACGCTAATAAAACCTCTAAAAAAAATCAATCAAAATATATTCAATTATATTTAATAATAAGCTTGGTTTTATGATTAGACATATATTAAAAAATAATATATATATTATTAATAACATTGGAATGTATGAAATATTTCTCAAATAAATCCAATGGGAAATATTATTATATAATATTATTTTAGAAATACGTAAATAATAATAAAAACTTATGATCGTAGTAATAATAATAAAAAACATAAAAAGATATAACTTGTAATTATATAAATCAAACAATAGATATAACTTAGCCAAAAATGTAGGAAATGGAGGTAATCCTGCTATAGAAAATAATAACAAAATGATACACAACGATAAATACTTATTATATCTATACAAACCACCTAACGAAATAAATCTTTCAATATTTATTCTTCCATTTAAAGTAACAAGATTACTAAAACATAAAAAGATACCAAATACATTAATAGTATATACTATTATGAAAAAAAAGATATGTTTTATTATATGAAAGTCAGGGGCTACAAAAATCATTAAATAATAACCAGTACCTGTAATACTGCTATAAGCGATTAATCTCCTAATTTTTTTTTGTTGTATTGCTCCTAGCATACCCACAACCATAGATCCAATACTACTAATCATAAAAAATATAACAAATGATTCATAAAAAAAAATAAATATGTTTATGTATAACTTCATAAAAATATAAAATAACGAAATAAATGGAAAAATAGAAAAAAATACAGTAGATAAAAAAGGCGATCCTTGGTATATATCGCTTACCCAAAAATGAAATGGAAATGAATATAGTTTAAACAACATACCAGTTAACATGAAAGCGATTGATAGTATATATATATTATATAGTTTACTGCTCGCTTCAATATTATTAAAATTGACAAAAAACATTGAAATATCTTCATAATATAATAAACCGCTAAATCCATATAGTATAGAAATACCAAATAGTAATAAGACAGAAGAAAAAGAACCTAATATAAAATATTTTAATCCCGCTTCTATACTATATTTATTTTTCCGAGAAAAAGCAGCAAGTGTGTAAAAACATATACTTTGGAGTTCAATTAATAAATAAAATGAAATTAAATTAACAGAACAAACCAACATATTAATACTATATACAGACAATAAAATTAAAATAATAAATTCAAATGAATTTATGTTATAAACTCTTAGCAGATTACTAAAACCTACTAGATACAATAAAGCAATAACTATATTAATAATACAAAAACCATTTGTCGTATCGTCTTTATATAGCAAATCTTTTAATCCAAAATTATAAGAATACATAACACAATGTAAAATCAATGTATTTAATAATATAATAACAGCTAAATAAATAATAAAATTATCTTGCCTTATAAAATTACTCTTATTTGAAAAAAGATTTAATACTAAATAACAAAAAATAAAAAAAATAGAAAATAATAAATAATTTTCAGGTAATAAAAAAAAATAATTAAATAACATTTATTTGTTATAGACATAATCTAATATATTTTTTAACTGTATTGTTTTAAAAAGAGAAAAAATATTTACTAAATACAATAAATATAGTGTATATAGTATTATAACAGAAAAAAAAATTGAAGCATAATAAGAATCTACAATCGGTAAATTGTAAATAAAAAAAAAAAAGCTATTTGTTTGATGTATTTGGGAACTCCAATTATTTTTTATTCTTAACAAGAACAAATTGGTAATTAAAAAAAAGAAAAACAAAAATCTATAATAAAAACTCAAATATGATAAAAAAATATTAATTATAAAATATAAAATCAATAATAAAATAAAAAAAATACGACTGTCAAAAAATAATAACGATTTCCATATCGAAAATGCCCATAATGTACCTATAAAAATAGTTAACGTACTATAATAAATACCCATAAGCGAAAAAAAACTATTTATTTCTAAATATAAATTTCTATGTATAAAATTACGTAACTGATTAATAAATAATATAAAAAAAAAGACGTAACTAATTATAACTAATGAAATATGCATAACTAATAAATAATTATAAATAAAATGGTCGTAATATTCTAATAATCTATATGAACATATTATAAAAAAATATAAAAAAAAATAAAAATAAAATTTAACCAATAAAATCATTTATTTATATAAAAGATCATTATAAAAATAAACTATGTTATTCTCTAGTAAAGAAAAAATAGAATATGGATATATTCCCATCCACAAAATAAAAAATAAAAGAATAAACAATAAACTTATCTCTAACATTCCTAAATCATAAAAAAATTTTAGATACTTGTATTTAGGGACCATAAAAATTAATCTATTATATAACGATAAAGAATAAATAGTACATATAAAAATACCTATCAAAGCAATTGATAACGAATGATAATTATACGAATAAAATAAACTTATAATTATTAAAAATTCTCCTATAAAATTACTTGTTAATGGAAAACTTATATTACTAATTGTAAAAATAAATAAAAAAAATGAAAAAATAGGCATAGTATATATTAAACCACTATAATACTTAATCAATTTAGTATGTGTTCTACTATATAACATCCCAATTAAAAAAAAGAAACCCCCAGAAACAATCCCATGCGCAAGCATTAAATGAATACTACCAGCAATACCAATACTAGTAAACGTAAAGAGACCTAGTACACAAACATTCATATGCGAAACAGATGAATAAGCAATTATACGTTTAATATCTATTTGTTTCAATGTCACAAAAGACGTATAGAAAATGCCTATACAACTTATCAATAGTACTAATGGACAAAAATAATATGTAGATACTGGAAATAAAGGCATTAAGAAACGTAAAAAGCCATAACTTCCTAATTTCAATAGGACACCCGCTAATAGTACACTACCTTCTGTAGGAGCTTCTACGTGAGCTTCTGGTAGCCAAATATGAAAAGGAAACATTGGGATCTTTATAGCAAAAGAAATAAAAAAAGTAAACCATATTATATTTTCTCTAATTAGTGAATAATTATTATTTAACAAAATTTCAAAACTAGTACTTCCCGTATACGAATATAGTGATAATATTGATACAAGCATAAAGAAAGACCCAATTAATGTATAAAAAAAAAATAAATAGCTTGCATGAATTCTTCTTTTGCGGTAACTACTAATTCCTATTAGTACAAAAAAAGGAATTAATATTATTTCAAACATAATATAAAAAACTAAAAGATCCATAGCAGAAAACACAAAAATTAATAAGAATAATGTAAAAAATAAAAATGATTGATAATAGATTACATCGTTAATATTATTAAACTTCATATTTACAGTAGAAAATAACAAGCATAAAGGTATTAATAGCATGCTTAAATAAATAAAAAAAAAAGAAATACTATCTATTCCAAAAAAAAAAGAATATTCAAATAATGAAATATTATAAACATATTGAAAACACGATTCAAAAGGGTCTAAACTTATCCATACAAAATTAAATAAAAAAAAAAGAAACAATGAAATGTCTAGATACAAATATTTATTCATTGATAATATAAATTAAAGATTATTGTTTTATTATATTTTTAACTGTATTGTTTTTATTCTTTCTTACTTTTTTATTTCCTTTCTTATCCCCAAAATTAATTTTTTTTCTTGTTCTTGCATTAGTTCTATTACGCTGCCCTCTTACTGGTAAAAAACTAGCATGCCTCCTACCTTTTAAACAACGTATATTTTTTAAAGTATTAATATTAAAAATAACTTCTTTTTGTAAAAAATTATCTATACTGAATTTATTATTTAAAAAAAAATATTTGATTTTCTTAATAACATAACTATGAGAATAATTAGAATTAAAAAAAGGATCCAAAAAAGCATCTAACTGTAAATTGACATGAAGACCTGAAAAATCACAAAGCTTTTTTGAAATAAATGACCCAATACCAAATCTACTAATAAAGAATTGAAATATATTTAACTTTTTAGAAAAACCTCTTTTTCGTCTAAATGGACTAATACTATCTAACATTTTTTTTTTTCTTTTTTTTTCTTTTTCTTTTTTTATTAAAACAACCATTATAAGGCCACGATGTTAGATCTTTAACCTTATTAATTGCAAAAAAAACCTTACTTAGTCTATTAAAACCATCGCAAATTGCAAAAAATTTTATTCTATAAATTGGATATAAAATATAAGCTCCTTTAAATCGTTCTTTTAATTCAAGCGTCTTTTCATTAAAAAATTCTAATTCGTTAAATAAAAAACGTACTAATCTTCGGTATTTTTTATTATACTTACGCATGCGTGTAATTAAAGGACTGCATAAGGAACTAGTACCATTTATGTATAAAGAAACATAAGGGAATTTATATAAAGATTTCATCTTACTTATAAATGGTAATAATGTTTCCACTAGTGGATAAATATTTCTCCAAAAACGACGTTCTTTTTTTTTTACATCTTCTAATTCTCCGCATGTTCTTTTAAATAATAACTTATTATTATAGATAAAATATAAAAACACATTTGTTATTGTGGATTTAATATATATTACCGCTTTGCTATTATTATACTTATTTAAATAATCAAAACGAAATAAAGATTTAAATATACTTAAATATTTTAAAATACTGATATAAATCAATTCTTTATTCTCATCTGCATAAAAAGATTTATTCTTTAAAATAAAAAACCTTCTAAATAATCTTTCATACTTTCCTCCTATTTTTTTTAACAATCTTTCATATCTATTTACATGTAAACGGTGGGAAGATTTAGTTACTTTAAAATTACTACTTATACAATTTCTATTGGGTTTCTTTAAAAAATCCAATAATAACTTATAAAAATTTTTATATTTACTATATAACCCATAATAATTAACATATTTCTCTCTTTCTAATTTAACATTTTTTACTATACGTTCATACTCTGAAATTAAAAGAGGATTCTTATACCTTATATAATTAAAAAAAATATCATTTTCCATATTCAAATCAAAAGTATTAAAGATAAAAAAAAAACATTGTAATTTTTTCTTTAATTCTAATAATAAATATCTAAATAATTGAATTCTTTTTTTAATAAAAAGTAAAAAATTATAAAAAAATAAATTATTATGTCTTAATGCATACAAGAATTCTTTTTTATTTGTTTTTTTATAAACACTCAAAATTAAAGAAAAAATATAACTATTAAAAAATTTAAAATTAACTACTCCTAATCTCTTATCGAAAAACGATAAATTTACTATTTTTTTTTTTGTAACATCAAAATTTAATCTATTTGTACGTTGCAAATTAAACTCACTTAACAAATAAGTAGTCATAGGATAGAATGGATCAAAATTATATTGATTTCCACAATCTTTAAATTTATTTATATAAATATATTTTTTCTTACGCTTATTCCATATTTTATTTTTACTCTCGAAACGTAGAAATAAATATATATTATACATAAAATAACGTACTACTAACGATTTGTCATTTTTTCTTTTTAATCTATTAGAAAAGAAACGAATATTTTTATCTTCTATTCTCAATAATCTTTTGCGGTATAATCGTATATACAAATTGGTAAACAATATATTATGTAATTTAAAATAGTTATTTAATATAAAATAAAGACGTAATTGTTTATAATAATTCAATGACTTATAAAAAAAAGAAATTAACGGAAAATCCATTTACACAATAAAAATACCCTTTTTTTTATATTTATTTGGAATTCTAAAACACTTCATACGAAATAGTAAATTACCTAACATACTATCTGAAAAGCTAACTATCCTATAATAAGTTTTTTTTTGTCTAGAATAAAAATAAGTGTCTATAGGTAATAAAAAATAACATAGATGACTATAACCTAATTTAAATATTATAGTATTATAGTAATAATATAATTTATAACCTCTTCCTTCTAATTTTAAATGTTTAATATTATAATATAAATGACTACGAATAAATTTTAATAATAATAATTTTACTTTCTTCCAATAACAATGATCTACTCTAAAAAGACAATAATTATGACAATATAAAATACGAGAATCTATAAAAAAAAAATAAAACGAATTTAATTTATATTTAAAAAAAGAAATAAATGTCCCTATTAAAAAAGTATTCAATTCTATGTAATAAAAGGAATGATTCAATAAAAAAAATCGAGCCATTGCTTAAAATTAATATATTTCAAATAAAATAACCCCTCCTACATTATTTATAATAGCATCTGACGTATTAAATATCCCACGAGACGTAGACAAAATAAAAGAACTACGCTCTAATCTACTTAAATCTCTTAACTTACTAACTGTTACTGTTTTTATATTTTTCTTTGAATAAAATGATAAAATATTTACAATAGAACTACATTCTTCATGATAATTTAGTGTAATGTGTATAAAACTACGGTTTAATAAATTAAAAATCATAATATTAGAAAAATACCTTTTTTTAAATAAAAAATAACTCAATAACAAATTAAAAGAACTAAAGTATACTGTAAAAGTACTATTTTTTTTTATAATAGCATTTTTTAACGAACTATAAAAAGTACCAAAAAAATAAATTGGAAATTTTAATTTTAACATACAATTACCAAGAAGATTTCATTATACCAATTAATTGTTTATTTAAAGAATATTGTTTCACCATCATCCTTGTTAATTTAAAAAAATTCAATACACCTCTTCGTCTATATGAAAGAATACAAAAATTTGAAATTCTCGTATAATGTACATGTAAATAAAAAAATAAATATAAAACATATGTATATTTCTTTCCAATAAAAAATGTATTATACAAAGATTTAATATATAAATAAGAAACAAAAGAATTCTCAAATATAAATCTATTCTTATAATGTTTACTGTTTAATAATTTAGAAACCATTATATAACATTTAAACCACCTAATCTAAATAGATCACGATTAATTAAATAATACTTATAACTAGTACATACTTTTAGTTTTAATTTAAAAATAGCATTTTCAAAAAAGTTATAATACTTATAATAATCTAAAGTATAAGTAAAATAATTTAAAAATAAAAATTTTGTTAACGAATAAAAAAAACTAGAATATATTGTCTTTTTATTATCATAAAATAAATAATAATTATTTAATTTTAAATCTAAAGAATATATTAATTTAGGTAATGAATTATATAAAATGTTAAGATAAGTAGTATAAAACTTTTGCTTAGATATTGCTAGTACACCACCTACTTTTAACTTTCTTCTTTTTAATAAATTATTATTCAGTACAAACTTTATTTTATTATTTGTAAATTTCTCCAATAGCATTAATTTCAATAAGAATAAAAACCTATTACTACTACTATTATGTAACAAATAATATACTTGAATGTAAGAAAAAAAAAAGAAATTATTACGATTCACTAATCGATCAAGAAAATAACTTTGTAGATAATTAAAATTAAAATAAAAAAAATTTAACTTATTCATTTCATTTTTTTTAAAAAATACTTGGAGAAATTAAAATCAATTTCATTAATTTTTTAACTCTTATTTCATACGATAAGGGGCCACTTACTCTATTACCAATAGGATTTAAATTTTTATCTAATAATGCCATTGCATTATCTTCAAATGAAATATGTATTCCATTGTATCTACAAACATTTTTTTTTGTTCTTACAATTATACCAAATCTTACATCATGTAATTTAACTTTGATTTTTTTACGCAACCTTACTTTTTTTATAGCAACTACTATAAAATCTCCTACCTTAGCGTGTTGATATTTTTTATTCAAAACCTTAATACATTCCCCTTCTTTAGCACCAGAATTATCTGTAATATAAAAACGTGTTTTTACTCCAATCATTACATTGCTTACTTAGACATATAAATATTTTTATTACTATCAATTAGACACACTTTTATTGGTAACTTATATGAAATTTTATCTAAAAGCTTTACGGCTAAATAGATAGGTATAGAGTTTAATTCAAATAGACAATCATAAATATGAACAAAATTAATATATTTGTCTATTGCTCCTTTCCCTTTCCCCATCCGTACTCCTGTTGGCTTCGAAGTAAGTGGAATTAAAAAATTACATCTGATTAACAAAAAACCTTTTTTTTTTAATTCTCTCCTAATTATAACTCTACAACACTCGATTTGTTCTTTTGTCAATACACCATTAGATAAAGAAACAAAACCAATATTACCTGACAACAATAAATTAGAGCTACTATTTATTTTATGGTTATAAACACAATTCTTATGAATACGTCTTGTGAAACGCGAAATCATCTTAGACTATACTTATTAATTTATAGTTTGAATCATATGTTTTACTATAAAAAAACATCCATACTTTAATACCTATAGAACCCTGTTTTGCTCTCGCAAATGATTGATAATAATCAATGTCTGCTAATATACTTTTATTTGGCATTTTTCCAAATAACTTATAATTTTTTATTATTTGATGATAAGCTACTAATCTGGCTTGTCTTCCTTTTTTAGGCGGACCATTACATTCAATACGCAATCCTATTAATGGATATTTTTTTGCCATTATTTCATTTTGACATAAAGAATCAAATAAAAATCGTAATTTAGTAAACGATAAAAAAAAATTAGATTTATTTAAATTCAAATATAATTCTTTCCTACTAGTCTTCTTCTTATTCTTTCTACTTAATATATTTAACCGTTTCAATAAAGCAAAGCATTGTTTTATTTTACTATGACGTTTAATAAAATAATATTCAAAAAATGATTTAGAAAAATTATTTAATAGCTCTGTCTTTAGTTTTCTTTTCTCCCTCAACTGTATATATTGTAGGCTTTTAAAGATTCTAAATAAATTAGCTCCTTTTTCTAGTTCCAGACAAACATAATCATTTACTAATTTAGAAGATAATAAAGGTGGTAACTTTTTATACATATAAAAAGATCCTAGGAAAATAAAACGCATTCCAGTAAATAAATAAATTGTTTTTTCTATATTTAGTATAAAATAATATAAAAAAAAATAAACAAAAAAATCATAAAAAGTACGTTCATCAAAAATATCCCTACTCAATTCTCTTTTATAATTCTCTTTTAAAAAATAATAAGAATGATTTAATACTTTATTTGGATAGTATTGCATACTATAAACAAAATTTTGTTTTAAAAATAATAATTTATTATAACATAATAAAAAAAAACGAAATAAAATAAAACTAGGCGTCAACTTAATGCTGAGAAATAAAAAAAATCTTAATACATAATAAAACAAGCTTAATAGTTTTAAATTATTTTTTTTTTTTTTTCTATAGAAAGAAAAAAAATAAAATATATTTTTTTTTAATTGAAATTTAATTGGATTATTTTTATATTTCGGCCTATTATTAATATTAATTATAGAAGAATAAAAATATTTTTTATGTATGCATCGTTTGTTTATTCCACGATTAAAAAAATATAAAAAATATAAAACAGAATTAGAATAAAAAGCATGTACATACATTACCCTATTACATCGTAAATTAACTTTATGAATTTTATTTTTTCTGAACATAAAACTATATAACAAATATTGTTCTGAAAAAAAAGATAAAAAATATTTTTTTATCTGAAAACGATAAAGATAAATATTTAAATTAACAAATAAATAATTATTCGTAATATAATTTAAATAAACATCATCTGTTAACATTTTTAAACGATAAAATAAACCTTTAAAATATTGGAGAACTTGAAAATCTCGAAAAAATAATAAAGAATAATATTTACTATCCTCATACCAGGTATTTTTCCAAGAATTAAAAAAAGGTACTCTTAGATTACTTAAATTACTGATTCTACTCATTATTATTATTTTTTTAGTTTAAAATTCTTTTTTTCTTTTTTTAACTTAACACACTTTCTCTTAGTAAAAACAAATTCACCTACACAATGTCCAAACATTTCATCTTTATTAAATTTAATAGCTACTATTTGTTTACCATTATGTATACTTAATACTTTATCTTTAAATAGAGGAAGACTATTTGTCTGACGATCATAAATTACCTTATTTTTTCTATAATTACAAAAATCGTGGGAAAAAAAAATACCTTTCCAAGTAGAACGTGACATTTTAACTTTTCTTTCTTTTAAACTTTCTACTATACTTAATCACACTTGCCCACTTATTTGTAGGAGATGACTTTTTTGATTTTTTTCCTTCCCCTCCTCCGTGAGGATGGTCTACTGGATTCATTGCTACTCCTCTTACTGTAGGGCGTATTCCATACCATCGCGAACGTCCTGCTTTACCAAATTTAATAGAACGAAAAGAAGTATTTGATGTTTTCCCTAATGTACCAAAACCATACAAAGAACTTTTTAATAATTTAAAACCACCAGAACAAGGTAACTTAATATATGCGTAACCCTTTTCTTTTTTTACCAATATACCAGAAACTCCTGCAGCACGTAAATATTTAGAATTGCTATTTAATAATGTAGATATATTATGTACTATAGAACCTATTGGTAAATTTAAAAAAAAAGATCTATTCCCTATTTTTAAAAAATCATACAATTTAATACTACACATATATGTATTGCCAAGAATCACTCCTGATGTAGCTATGATAAAAGAATAAACGCCATTTTTATAAAAAATTAAATTGATAAAACTAGATCTATTTGGGTCATATTCGATACTTTCGACTATATAAGGAATTTCTTTTAAATAAAAAAAATCAACGAGTCTATATAATTTTTTATGACCACATTCTTTATGGAACACAGTAATCCTACCGTCTTTATTTCTTCCATAACAAGAATTTTTTTTTAGCAATAAAGATGGAAGAAAAATACTTTTTTCTAAATTTTTTTTATTAACCAAACATAAATGCCTCATAGAGGGAGTAATTGCTTTATAATATAACATAAGAAGAGACAAAAAATTTTAGAAATTACTAAAAAATTACTAAAGAATTAAAAAACCACAGCTTTTTAATGAATTAAATATTTTTTTATAAATGGAAACATCGATTTTATTAATAAAACTATAAATACAATAATATTCAATCAATTCATATAACATAAATATACTTACATATTGCAAAGAAATAATTGGAAATTCAACATATCCTGGTTTTTTCATAGGATTATATTTAATAAAACAACGTTTTAAAGAATAAAATAAATCTGGGAACTTAATTACAAAATCGTAATTCTGGTTCCCATACGAATAAACTAACACATTTAATAGAACATCATTAAAAAAACGCACTGTTAAATTATTAAATTTATTACAGAAATCCATTATAGGAATTCCTACTTGTCCTAAAGCTGGACCTACTGGTTCTTTAGACGTTGCTTGTGTTGCAAAAATTTTTAATCTTAAAATAGTATTACATTTCATCTACTTACTAAATCTAAATTTTCTACTATTTTGAAATTTCGAATAAAAAATAAAAAACAATTTGATAATAATGCATTATTATATAAAGAGAAAATAGATAATTCATTAACTATGATATTAAAATGCTTTAACTCAAATTGTTCTCTTGATTTTTTATCAATATGCGGCGAACGTAACAATGTTATTTTATTTTTTTTTTTTTTACAATTATAATATGATAATGATAAGTATTTAAACATCATAAAAACAACCTTTATTAATAAATTATTTACTAATAATAAAAAAAATCGTTTTAGATTAATTGAATTATGTGTACTAACTGACTTAGTATTAGAATTACAAAATAAACTTCTATTGAGAAACGGTAGAAATATATTATTTAAATTTATTTTATATCTTAATGATAATAAAGAAAAAAAATATATTTTTAAGTTAGTAAACAAATAATAAAGATTAAAACGTAAATAAAAATAATAAAAATATTTTATATAAAAATAATTTATTGATAAAATATAAAAAATATTTTATCCTGTTAGAGTTGAAAAAAGATGAAAGCTTCCATTGTACTTTCTTTTTTCCTACGTTCTTTTTTTTTAATATAAAAAAGAAAAAAAAAAATAATTTATTAAAAATTTCTTTATTCGAAAAAAACATTAATTTTTTTTTTTACTTAAAGAATGATTTACCGTTAAATAATCCATTAAGTATAAATTAAAAAAAATAAATGTTTTATTTTTAAGAAAACCAACAATTTTAAACAAATTAACTAATTTAAATAGACTAAATAAAAAAAATTTACGGTAAAAAACTAATAATGAAAAATTTTTATTAAACCAAACCAAATTAGAAATTATTAATTTATGTTTTAATTTCATATAAAAACTAATTAAAGGTAAAATATACTTTAAAAAAAAGAAATAAATTATAAAGAAAAAGATTAAAAAATTTATTTGCGATTGAATTATTAAACCATCTAATTGAGGCATACTATTAGTAATAAATGAAAAAATAATATTATTTAAATAAAAATATGAATAATATATTCATATTATAACATAACATTACAAAATCGAAGAATAAAACGATAATCTTCCTTTTTTATAAAAAGATGAAAGCATAATAAAATAAAATAAAAAAATAAAAACAGATTGTGAATTGCCTAGTAATGGATAACTCAAGTAGGTATAATATTTAAAATCAATATCTAAATTACCGACACATGGTATCTTTAAATTTTTTGCTTCGATCGCCGGAATAGGAAAATTATAAGTACTAAAAAATAAAAAAACATCTGGAAATCTATTCAAATATCTATAAAATTTAAAAAATAAAAAGAAACGCCAATATTTTTCTATCCTTTTAATATGCGTTTCCCACTCCATTCCAGGTATCCTTTTATAAAATGTAAAATGCAACAAACTAAAAAAAAAATTATAAAAATTAATTTTATTGTATGGTAAATAACTCTTATAGTTCTTATTTGTTTCTTTAAATGTAAAAATATCTGTAAATAAAATACTACAAGACGTATACGTATTTGAAAGTTGACCATAACTCCAACGCTCAGTGAATACCATATTCCGAGTACTATTAATTTCTTTTATAAAATAAAGTAAATAAGAAATATTTAATTGCATATTGCTATGCATATAAAAAAGATATAGATTATTCATAAGCCCTAAATTATAAAAAAAAAAAAGTGCTCTCTTAAAAAAAAATATTATTTTATTTATATCAAAAATACAATAATTATTACGGTAACCTACTATAAAAGGTTTATAGAAACTATGTAAAATAAATCTAATGTTACCTATATGAATTCCTATTGAAAGCATTAAATCAAATAACATTAATATATAGAAACGTTAAAAATATAATGATTACGTGCTAATTGATCGTACTGATGTCTCATGGAATAGCCTTGCTTTTCGTTAGTTAGATAAATGGCACCTATCATTGCAGCAAATAGTATCAATGCTCCAAAAAGTAAAAAAAAAAAATACTCATAGTATAATAGAATACCTATTTTTTTAATTATAAGAAACCGTGCAGATTCATCGAGTAAAGAAATACTAGAAAATGAAAATAAATTTAAATCAAACATAAAAAGCCGTGGTATATATATTAAATTGTCATGAAAAAAAATAAAAAATAATTGTAATAAATATGATAACAAAAGAAAAATACCGATAGTCAAATAAAAACTACTATCTTTTTCAATCTTTCTAATATTAAGCATCATTACTACGAATAAAAACAATACCGCTATTGCTCCAACATATATCATTAAAAATAACAATCCTAAAAAATCAATGTTCAACAATATAAAAACCATCGAAGTATTAAAGAAAATACTTATTAAAAATAAAACTGCATTTATTGGGTTAACTACAGTAACCATAAAAACTGCTGAGATTAATATTAAAAAATAAAAAAAAAGTAATAAAAAAGACATTTTTATTTATTTGTTATATTATTATATACATTATTACTATTATTATTATTATAGAGAAAGAAAAACAAACGGATTATTTTTATATTTAAATGTTTTTTTACTCTTTTCTAAACTATTTAATCTATGTAAAACAAATGAACTATTTAAATTATTAAAATGTATTATTAACAAATTATAAATAGATGAAAACCAATACATTACATAATTTTTTAAAACTATTAGAAATTTATAAAAACTATTTAATTTGATATAGATATACCTATAAAAAAAACGATACCAATTTTTTATTTTTATAAAAAAATAAATAGCTATATACCAATCTAGTTCATTAATAAAAGAAATTTCTTCTTCCTCTACATTAAATAAAGAATCCAATCTATTACTAGTTAAGTAATAAAAAAACATAGAAAAAAAGCTAAAAAAAAGAACGATACTTTCTGTCTGTAAAGTTAAAAAAAAATTAAAATTACTTAAAAAAAAAGATAATAATATGATAAGAAAAAACATTTCTATTAAAAAATAAAAAAATAAAATTATTTAAATAAAAACTATTGATACATCAATAGATATGACTATACAAAATTAACACAAGAAACTATTTCAATTAGTTCATTTGTAATAGTCTCTTGTCTAGCCTTATTATACAATAAACGAAAACTATCAATTAATTCAGATACGTTCTTTGTAGCATTATTCATTGCTGTTGCCCTTGCTCCAAGTGCACTATATTCATTTTCTTCTAAAGCATCCAAACAAATTAAAGAAACAGCATAATTATAAAAATCATATAATAAAGAACTAAAATTAGAATCAACCCCTGTAGAATTTAAAAGAGCACTACATACATGAGCTGTTTTATTAGCATCTTTAGTTCTTTCTATTAAATTTGTAGTAAAAAAAGAAAAAGAACAAATATCATAAAAAGATACTTTTTGTGTAAAAGCTGTATAAAATTTATTAAAAATAATTAAAAATCTATCAAAGCTATAATCCATGAATCTCTCTAATGTAATAATTGCAGTAAATAAAGAAAGTGGTTCTTTATCTAAATTAAAAATATTTAAAATTTGAAAAGATCTATAATATTTTTTAAAAAAATACTTAGCTTTTCTACCCATTGAAATTAATTTAATATTTTTATTTTTTTCTTTTAATTCCTCTACTATTAGTTTACTTGCTTTTAAAATATTACCATTATGAGGCCCACAACAACTTTTATCTACTGTAATAGAAAGCATAAGATATGAAGAATCTTTGTCCGAATAATTACTTGTTCCAAAGAAAGGAGTGATGGTGCCTAGTGCATATTGTCTAGATGCTATTTTATTCTTTAAAGAAGAAAGTTGTGACAATGCTACCATTTGTATTGCCTTCGTTAATAATTTAAAACGTTCATATGATTTTAATATTTTTAATAATTTTTTTGGATCTACCATTAAAAAAACAAAAAATACTATAAATTCTTTATACATAAAATATAAATATACTATTTATATTAATAACCAACTAAAATTAAACCAATTCTAATATTCATTAAAAAAAAGATACAATAATAAATCTACTAGGCTAACCTTAACAGTCACTATGTTAAAGTGTCTAATAATATCATGAGACAATCCTATTTTTACTATATAAATACTATAAGGCTCATAACTTCCTAATTCAATAATAGCTTTCGCTATAGAATAAAGAATAAAATTATCATATTTTATTATATACATGATGAAAAAACCCATAACCATTCCGATAAATAAAAAAACAAAATATAAAACAATTGTAAAAATATAATTAGAACTATTAACAGATGTTCTAGTCGAAGAGTCAAAGAAGAACATTTAAAATATAAAAATAAAAAATACTATAAATTCTTTATACATAAAATATAAATATACTATTTATATTAATAATCAACTAAAATTAAACCAATTCTAATATTTATTAAAAAAAAGATACGATAATAAATCTATTAGGCTAACCTTAATAGTCACTACGTCAAAGTGTCTAATAATATCACTAGACAATCCTGTTTTTACTTTATAAATACTATAATAAGGATCGTAACTTCCTAATTCAATAGTAGCTTTCACTAGAGAATAAAGAATAAAATCATCATATTTTACTATATATAAGATGAAAAAACCCATAACCATTCCGATAAATAAAAAAACAAAAAATAAAACAATTGTAAAAATATAATTAGAACTACTAACAGATGTTCTAGTCGAAGAGCCAAAGAAGGACATTTCAAATAATACAGATAATGGAATCAATAAGAAAAAATATAATAAATGAAAATGCGCACAAATTAATCCTAATTCGATATATGGAAAAACTGGAGTTTGACTACCTAAATAACCTAAAAATAAAAAATTAAATGCAAAAAACCAAAATAGAGTTCTATTAAATGGTTTAAATGTTTTATTTTTTATAAAACTTTTATCAATAAAAGGTAGTATAAATAAAACAAGTAAAGATACAAACATTATAATAATACCATATGCTTTATTTAAAATAGATCTTAAAATTCCATATAACGGTAAAAAATACCATTCCGGAACAATATGAGCAGGTGTTACTAAAGGATTGGCTTTTATATAGTTATCCGAATGATTGAATGCTTCAGGAAAGAAAAATACAAATATGCTAAATAAAAATAAAATTAAAAATAAACCAAATAAATCTTTCACTAAAAAATATGGATAAAATGAAATTTTATTTAAATAGTGTGATCTTATTCCTAACTCATTACTACTACCAGATTTATGTAATTGATAAATATGATAAATAGACAATAGTAAGATTACAAAAGGCAATAAATAATGTAAACTAAAAAATCTATTTAATGTTGCATTATTTATGGAATATCCTCCCCATATCCAATAAACAATATCTTTACCTACTACTGGAATTACTGTAACAAAATTAGTAATGACAGTAGCAGCCCAATAACTCATTTGTCCCCAAGGTAAAACATACCCTAAGAAAGCAGTACCCATCATTAATATATAAATAATACAACCAGTAAACCACACTAATGTTCTTGGGAAATAATAAGAACCATAATAAATACCCTTTAATATATGAACGTATACTAAGAAAAAAAAAAACGATGCTCCGTTTGCATGAATATATCTAACCAACCATCCGTAATTAACATCTCTCATTATATGCTCCACACTTAAAAAAGCTAAATCTACGTGCGGAGTAAAAAAAAAAGTTAAAAATAAACCACTAACTATTTGAATAACTAAAAAAAGAGCAGACATAAAACCAAAATTCCATAAATAATTAATATTCATTGGTGTTGGATACTTAATAAAATAAGAATAAACTGCTTTATTAATGAAATTAACAAATAATAGATTATTAAAAAAACGCATAATTCATTTTTATTATATGAAAAATAAAGATTATTATTTATCTTAAAATATAAATAACTATTTATATTAAAAATATAAAAAATATAATTGAATACACATCAATAAACCTAGCAGCATAAAACCTAAATAATGATAAATCAAACCCTTTACCGTAACTGAATAAAATGAAGTTGTTTTTCGTATTATTGAACTTATTCCAAAAGGTCCTAATTTTTCTAATAAACCCTTCTCTACTATAGAAAATATAAGAAAGCTAAAAGAAAACAAAAAATCGATTAATACATAAAAAAATAATTTATTAAATGCTATCCATTTTTGAGCAAAAAATGTATATATGTAAAAATAAAATGAAGAACTATACTTAATATTAAATAAATAAGACCGAGGTTTAAATAATGTATACATAAATAAAAAAAGAATAGAAAAATAAACTACCCATACCAACGGTACTTGTCTTAAATATTTATAATATTCATAATTAAATAAATAAAAAGTATTATACGCAATGTATTCATTGTTCACTAAAAACGATATAGATTCAACATCTACTAATGATATCATGAGTGCACTACCCCAAAAATCAGTACCTGCACCTACAAACATATCTTGTAAAAAAAAACCACTAAATACACTAAAATAAATCAATATAAATAATGGGAGTAACATATAAAACGAAGCATATTGGATATTAAACATATTATATCTATAACCATTGTATTTTACAAAAAAAACAAAAATTAATAATTTAATACTATAAAGTGTTGTAAATATAATCGACATGAAAGATAAAAAAGATAAAAAAAAAAAAAAATTTAATAAATAATATGAATCGAAAGAAACATAAAATAAATTAAAAAAAAACTGAACAATTTTTTCTTTAGAATAAAAACCTGAAAAAAAAGGAAAACCCATTAACGAAAGCGAACCTATTAAAATAGAAATATAAGCAAAAGGAAAAAAATAAATTAATCCTCCCATTTTTCTAAAATCTTGTTCATGGGAAAAACAATAAATAATCAATCCTGCTGATAAAAATAATAATGCTTTAAAAAAAGCATGATTAATTAAATGAAATATACTATTTGAATAACCCAATAGACCACACGATAAAAACATATAACCTAATTGGCTACACGTAGAATAAGCTATTATTTTTTTTATGTCATTTTGAAATAAACCTATGCTAGAACCCAAAAACGTAGTAGCTGATCCGAAGAATAAGATTAAAACCAAAAGAGATGGTAGTAATTCAAATATAAAAGAACATCTAATTACCAAAAAAATTCCTGCAGTTACCATCGTTGCAGCATGTATTAGAGAGGAAACAGGCGTTGGTCCTTCCATTGCCTCCGGTAACCAAATATGCAACCCTAACTGTGCTGATTTACCAACCGCACCTAAAATAAAAAATACTCCAACTATAGAAAACAAATATAAATCTACTTCTAAACTTAATGCTTGTATCATATAAGAAGAAAAAATAACGCTATAATCAAATGAATTATAAAGATAAAAAATAGCAGAAAAAGAAATAAGTAAACATAAATCACCTACTTTATTTGTTACCATTGCCATAATACTAGATTTATTTGCATCTATCCTACTATACCAAAAATTGATCAATAAATACGAACATAGACCAACCCCTTCCCATCCTATAAATAGTTGAACTAAGTTACCTGCTGTTACTAGAATAACCATAAAAAAAGTGAAAATAGAAATATATGAAAAAAAACGAATTTGATGTGGATCATCTTTCATATATTCAATAGAGTAAATATGTACTAAAAAAGATATTAATGTAACTACTGACAGCATACTCACAGTTAAAGAATCAAATAAAAAATTAAAATCTAAAAATAACAAATCAATAGTAATCCAGTTAAAAAGTGAAAAAAAACATTCAGAACTATTTAAAGCGACTTCATAAAATAAAATAATACTCAATAAAAATGAAATAAATACGCAGATACTTGTAAAAAAACCAATATATTTCCTACTGAACAAACGTCCAAAAAAAAACGAAACAAAAAAAGATTGAAATAAAAAATATAATATTAGCAGGTACATTTTATTTATTTTTACCTATATAGTATTTCTTTCTTTAAATTTATATATATTTCAATTTCAAACTTATCACCATTTGATAATAATTTTTTTTTATCATATAGTAACTCATCATGTGTAAATGTAGCATACTCAAAATTAAAACTTTCAACAATTGCATCTACTGGACATGCTTCTTGGCATAGACCGCAATATATACATTTCGTCATATCTATATCATATCTTGTAGTCTGTCTACTGCCATTCTCCTGTATTGCAGAATCTATGGTAATAGCCAGTGCAGGACATACTACTTCACACAGTTTACATGCAATACATCTTTCTTCTCCATTAGAATACCTACGTAACGCATGTTCACCCCTAAATCTAGGCGAAATTGCACCTTTTTCAAAAGGATAGTTAATAGTAACTTTCTTCGAAAAAACATTTTTAAATGCAATAAAAAGACCTCTTAATAGTTCATATAAATATAAAGATTGTAGTGAATTTAGCATTTACATTCTAAACTTATTATAAATACAAGAAGATCAGTAAGATGAGACTTGAACTCATAACCTTCCGGTCCCAAACCAGATGCTCCACCACTTGAGCTACTTACTGATCACCCCCTTCTTGTAATTCTTCTTGTAATTTTTGTTCTGTTTTAATGGTAAACAGGAAAGAAAGGAATCGAACCTCTATCGATGGTTTTGGAGACCATTGTTTTACCACTAAACTACTTTCCTATTTCCAATAACTATTAATTAAATTTACATCGTAATACATTATATTTCCATTAATTACATATAAAAAAAGATATACAAATAGCCAAATCCAATCAACGAAATGCCAATATGTTAAAGCTAATGCATAAACTAGAATTCTATCTCTATCTATACTATAATTATCTAATTGGGCTGTTGCAAGAGATAAAAAAATTAGACCTATACATACATGTAATCCATGAAAACCTGTTATTAGATAATAACAAGAACCAACGACACTATCTGAAATGGATAACGTATTGGTTGATACATATTCTGATAATTGTATAAATAATACAAATATAACTCCTAATGCTATTCCATACACACTCCATAGATAAAAAACAGTACTGGATCCACCACGCGCAGCATAGTAAGCTTGATTACATGCCCACCCTGACGCTAATAACACAAAACAACCCCATAATGGATATGCATCCCATGATACTAGTTCTACTCCCAGTGGAGCTAAAGTTCCCCCTATTTGTGCTGGAGTGTGAAAATATCTATCAAAATATGCCCATATAAAACTTGCAAATACAGCTGCTTCAGATATAAGGAACAATAAGAAACCACCTACCATTGCTCTTCTTACTTTAAAATTAAACTTACCTAAATATACACTATCATAGTGTAATTCTAAAATCCAATAATAAATTGGTACCAACATAATAAAAAAAGTAGCCAGTGCCGCTTTACCTGCCCATGCAAAATGGTGTAAATATAGTACGCAGAAAAATAAAGATAAAAATACAATCATACTAATGTGAAATGGCCATGGTGTATATGTAATATCATTAAAATAATGTAAATATCTCCTACTTGAAGTATATCGAACATCATATTTTAAATACTTCTCCCAATAATTAAGAATTTGTTTATTTTTATATTTTTTATGAAATAACGTTTGTTTTTTCACTACTAAACGAAACAAACTATAAAGAGATAAACCTTATTACTATTTATAACTAATAAAAAGAACTTAAAGTCTTCATATTTCTTAATTTATAAAATCCATTCAATGTCGTAGAATATTTAGTAATAAACATAGACCTAACATCTAAATTCAAGATACTATTTTTTTTTAAAAAAAATTTCAGATAGTCATTATTAACATAAGCAACAGTTTTTCTTACTGTACTAGTAGGCATGACGTCAAATATAGATACGTAGTATGATAAATAATAAAAAACTAATTCATTTAATATATAATCAAGAGAAATAAAAGAATAGCCACTTCTCTTATCTACGTTACATAACAAAATAGAAAATATATTTTTTATTATATAGAAATCAGACCTCACTTGTTCTTTTTCGGAAGGATCTAATACTTGATTAGATGATTGTACGTCACCAAAAATATTAACATATAAATCTTCAGATTCGAAAAAAGTATGACTTGGTAAAAATAAATAATTATATTTTACAGTAAAACTTTCCATTTCTGGTAAATAATAACCGTGATAAAAAGAAAAGACACCTTTTGCTATTTTATTTGTTTTATAGAAATAACCAAATTCGCTGTCCTTTACAGAACTAGAACTAAGCAAACTGTTCATTCCTGTTTCAAAATATCCTGAAATATTAGGATAAAAACAAAGGTTATTTATTTCATTTTTATCAAAAATATTTAAACTACATATATAGTTTTTTAATGTGTTATCCGAATCTAATAAATTCAGATTTAAATTTCTATATGACAATCTAAAAAAATAATGATTATTCAGGTTCTTACCTCTAAGAAGTGAAAAAAAACAAGAAGCACCAAATCCTATATGATATGAAATATAGGAATCTTTAATAAAACCACCTATAAAAAATACAAATTTTTTATAGTAACTATTATTCAAATAGTTATTGAATCGTGCATTAAATACTGGAAAATTATTTTTTAAATTAATATTATAAAAAATAAAAAAATTTGATTTTGTAAAATTAAAAAAATCAGAAATTATAAAATTATTCCTAAAGTCTATATTATAACATGGCAAATTTTCAATAAAAAATATACTATTTTTTATTAGCTTAGTAAAAAAATAGAAAAAATTAATATTAAATAATCCTACCCCATAAGAAGCTACGAAGCTAATATAATTCATTTTAATACTACGAAAAAGAAATTTAGTGTATTCAAAACATTGCTCCCATTCTAAACGTACAAATAAATTATCAATCAATAATTCAGAAAAACTATTAGCCAACGATAAGTAAGGATATTTGATTCTAAACGATTGAAGTGATTCATAACTAAATCTAGTAATATCCGAAATCCAATCTTCATTAATATATTCGTTTGAACGTGGTAAAATTCTAAAAATACGATTTCCTTTTATATCTATTCTGATACTACTATTCAAGCTATCTAAGACGTCTATACTTTCTATAGATTTTAAGTCCCACGGCCTAGCAGTAAATGCAAATGGTTTAGATGTTAATGCTCCGACAGGACAAAGATCCACGATATTTCCAGACAACTCACTATCTAGAAAAAATACATTATTCATTTTTATTTCCGATTCTGAACCCCTACCAATCATACCTAGATCACGAACTCCTAGTATCTCTTCAGAAAAACGTAAACATCTAGTACAATGAATACACCTAGTCATTATAGTTTTTACGACAGGACCCATTTCTTTATCTTCTACAGAACGTTTCATCTCTCTAAACCTACCCCTGTCACTACCAAACATTAACGTCTGGTCCTGTAAATCACATTCACCTCCCTGGTCACAAATTGGACAATCCAATGGATGATTAATTAATAAGAATTCTAAAACATTTTCTCTAGCTCTTTTTACTAATAAAGAATCTAATACTATCTCTATGCTACTAATAATACTAGTAGCACATGCTATTACTGGTTTAATACCATTATTTAATTCAACTAAGCACATACGACAATTACCTGCAATTGATAATTTGCTATGATAACAAAATCTCGGAATCATTACATATAGAAAATCACAAAATTGTATGATCGTAAAATTTTTATATTCTTTAAAACAATAAATAGGTATATTATTCAAATAAAAAAACATGGATTATTTTTATTAGTCGTTATTATGAGTCATTATTATTATAAAATCAAAAAATATATTAATTATTTATATAATTAGAAAAAAAAAAAGATATAAAAAATACTAAATAGATATAGTAATCAAAGTCTTTATATTATTAATTGCTTCTGCTGGATTCAAACCTTTGGGGCAACAAGACACACAATTTAGTATTGTATGGCATCTACCTATTTTAAAAACATCATTCAGTTGCAATAGCCTAAAAAAAAAAAAATCATCCCTCGAATCAATTAACCATCTATACGATTGTAATAAAATAGCAGGTCCTAAATACTTATCTTTATTCCACCAATAACTTGGACAACTTGTTGAGCAACAAGCACATAAAATACATTCATATAGTCCGTTTAATAAATAACTATCAAATTGTAAATTTTCTTTCTTAGGTAACTCTAAAAAAAAAATTATATTATTATTACTTGTACCGAAAGTATTAACAAATTCATTAATAAAAAACGAAATATTTTTTTTTAATAAAAACGGATTTATGGATTTATATTGAAGATAGAAATGTTTCATACACACTACAATATCTTTAATTACTGGCATATGTGGCAACGGAAAAATTCTTATTTTATCCACTAAGATGCTAATTTGCTCGTTCATTACATACAAACAAGCCAATGCATTTTCACCATTTATATTCATTGCACAACTTCCACATATACCTTCTCTACAAGAACGTCTAAATGAAAAGCTTTCGTCTTTTTCATTTTTTATATTAAATAAATTATCCAGCAACATCGGAGATTTGTTCACTAAGCTATTTAATTGCACCCACGGTTCTGCATTTAAAAATGGATCATATCTAAAAACCAAATAGTCTTGCGATATACTATTAGAGATGCTAGAAAATAAAACAGACGATAAACTTGTTAGACTTTTAAAGTACATTATTCATTTAATAAGTAATAGATAAGATAAATATAATTTATTAGAATAGTAAAAATCTACAAAATTAAAAGCTTCATTCGATATATAAAAAACAACAGGTAAATCAATTGTCTCATATGGATACAATAGCAATTCCTCAAAACAAAAACATTGTATTTTATTAAAAAAAGTGGAAAAATCAGCTGGATATATTAAATATATGCTCACGCCGCATACCTCAAACATTACACTATTGTACATACGAAAAAAAATTAAATGTGTTTCATTGGGTACAGTATATATAAAACGCTGTAAACTACAAAACTCAACAAAATTAAAATTACTACTACTAGTCTGAAAAAAAACTTCAATATATCCTGCGTTCGAAAAAACCAACTGACTATCAAATCTTTTTTCATTAGAAAAAAAAAAAAAATAAATTTTCATGTAATTATGAAATGATATAAAATAATCAACTATATCCATAAACAAAAAACATGTATATATATTATTATATAAATAAGAATAAACACCTATACAATTAGAAATACACATAAATGGAGAAATATTTATTTCTGCTACCGCGTTTAAATTATCAAACGATGGTAAATCGCAAAAATATTTAAATAATGAAATATTAATAACACCAAAAAAAAGCATATTAATAAGGATTAAAACACAAAATAAAATGTAATACATTGTATAAAAAAAAAATAAATATAATATACAAATAGAACCCAGTAGGACTCGAACCTACATAGACAGCGTTTTCCCAAATTAAACTATGGATTCTTCTATTAACTACTAAAAGAACTACCTCCAAATATTTTCCAATTAGATACTAATGGATTATATGTAATATAAATAGTAGTATAGAAATGATTGAATGTTTCTTTTTTACCTAAGTATAAAGGTAAAAGTTTTCTTTTTTTATTCCATATAGCATTCCATCTATATCTAAAATAATGTTTTCCTGTTGTAAATATTTTAGGAGGTACTACAAATGTATGTAGATATGGGGGAGAAGTTAATGTCCATTCTAAAGTAGTCGTTTTAATAGATTCGGATGAAATTACATATCTATTTGTAACATAGTTGAAGCTAATCCATTTTTCTATAAAATCACTACTCATTTTAATATTTACACTTCTACCTGATACTCCATATTTTTCTACATAGTAAATAACTCCAATCATTCTATCAATTAAATCGTTATAATCAATAAATACCCATGGATTTCTAGGGGATTTTACTTGATCTACAAAAGAACAATAAATAACATAGAAAAAAAATAACACACTAAAGAATGAGATAAAAGCACCAAAAGAAGCTAAAGTATTATTATATTGGTACATATCAGGATAATCGGGTATTCTTCTTGGCATACCAGCCGAACCTAAAAAATGCATTGGAAAGAATGTAAAGTTTACACCTATGAATGTCATCCAAAAATGAGCTTGACCTAACGATTCTGAATAACTTAATCCTGTCATTTTTCCCCACCAATAATAAAAACCACCATAAATTGCAAATACTGCTCCCATAGATAATACGTAATGAAAGTGTGCAACTACATAATATGTATCGTGTATGGAAGTATCTATACCTGCATTAGATAAAATAATACCTGTAATTCCACCTAAAGTAAATAAAACAATAAACCCTGCTGCAAAATACATTGGAGTATACATCCAAATAGAACCTCCCCACATAGTAGCTATCCAATTAAATACCTTAATACCCGTAGGAATAGCAATTACCATTGTAGCCGCTGTAAAGTATGCTTTTGTACTAGTATCTATACCTGATGTATACATATGATGAGCCCAAACGATAAATCCAATTAAACCTATCATTAACATAGCAGCAATCATAGGTACATGGCCAAATACACGTTTTTTAGAAAAAGTAGCAATTATATGACTTACTAAACCAAAACCTGGTAAGATTAATATATAAACTTCTGGATGTCCAAAAAACCAAAAAAGATGTTGGTATAAAACCACATCTCCTCCTCCTACTGGATCATAGAAAGAAGTATTGAAATTTCTATCGAATAATAATAATGTTATTGCTGCGGCTAACACTGGTATTGCTACTATTACTAAAAACGAAGTAATTGCTACCGACCATACGAATAAGGGCAGGTCTTTATTAAACATTGCTTCATTTTTATAATAAAAAATAGTACATATAAAATTTATAGCTGCTATTATTGAACCGATACCTACTAAATGAAAGCTAAATATCATTAAATCTACACTTGAACCTGAGTGAGATTGTAGAGAAGATAATGGAGGGTATACTGTCCAACCTGTACCTGGACCTCCTTCAGAATAAGTAGCCAAAACAGCCAATAAAATAGCACCCGGTAATAACCAAAAACTAAAATTATTTAATCTAGGAAAAGACATATCAGGTGCTCCTATTAGAATAGGTGCAAAATAATTACCGAACCCACCAAAAAGGATAGGCATTACCACGACGAAAAGCATTAATACTCCGTGTACAGTAGTAATCATATTATAAAATTGATATTCACCAAATAAAATTTGATCTCCTGGGAATGTTAGTTCTAATCTCATTAACATAGAAAGAAGAACTGCAAGAAAACCATTAAATACTCCAAAAAATAAGTATAAGATACCTATTCTTTTATGGTTTGTTGTAAAAACCCAACGTTTTATAAAGTCGTACATTACATTTAGTATATGTAAATATACTTTGTGCTTTTATTGTCATACAAATAATAAATAACAAATAACAAATAACAATAAAACACAAAACGTTCATGCAAAAATATGTGAACGTAAGCAAATATGCATATTATACAAGTCAGCTATTTTATTATTTAGTAAAATAAATAAATATACGCTCGATCATAGAAATATAGAAAAAGAATACCTTGTTGAATCAAATGATTAACAACCTACTTATAACATAACCATCTATATGGATGATAGGAATCGAACCTATGATGATGGATTCAAAATCCATCGCCTTACCACTTGGCTACATCCATTTATTTCAGTTTATCCGGGTTCCCTTTAATCCCGTACTTGGACTTCCTCGTTTTTCTTCCTTTTACAGGAGCAAAATCAAACAGCCCTCTTATGGGTTTATAACGTACCCCTATTAAATCTTGACACCTACCTCCTCTAACTAAAACAACTGAATGTTGCTGTAAATTATGTCCGATCCCTGGTAAATGACAAGTAATTAACTTCCCTGAGCTTAATTTTACCCTAGCTACTTTTCTCTTCGCTGAATTCGGCTTTTTTGGTGCTTGAATAAAAACTTTTTGCACCGTACCTTTTTTTTGTGGACATTTATCTAATCTGGCTACCTTACTTCTTTTTTCTTTTTTTTTACGTTTACAAGAAAATAATAGTTGGCGCAACGTTACCATTATTAATAATAATAATTATTATTTACAGACAATTCTATCATATTATATTTAAAAAAAACCAAACTTGTTTTATATACAAACTCTTTATAGAAAAGAGTTTTCAAAAATTCATATAAAAACATACAATGTACACCTATTACGTCTTTAGACGAACTTCTATTTTTTAAATATGCCGTATACATACTTAATTGATCTAATCCTAATAAATAATAAAAATCATTATATACAAGAAAATAACAAACAGGAAAAAAGCGCATAGCATATCTTTTATTTAAAGTGTTTAAAAAATCCATTAGGTACTTAAACGAAGTAGAAGTTATTTCTATAACTACACATTCTCCTATAAATAATTCTTTTATCTCTTTAAAATGCTTAAGAAAAATATTTTTAGACAATAAAAATATACCATTAGGCTGCACTAATGGTAATAATTCTCTCCACTCGTCCGATTTAAAATACGTTTTTTGATATACTAATAATATCTTCATATTAAATAAATCTCTATATTATAAAAATTATTACAAAAATTAAAATCCAAAGTTAAAAACAAATACTCACTCGATCCATCGTGCCCTATTAAAATAGTTTCACTCAAGTTATAAAATTTAAATAATTTCATTGCTGTAAAATTAGTATTCTATTATTAAAATGTCTCGAGATGGAATCGAACCATCGCTCAAGGATTTTCAGTCCAATGCTCTACCACTGAGCTATCGAGTTTTAGTTCTAATATAATTATTAGCAGGAGTAGGACTCGAACCTACATCTTCAGATCATGAGTCTGATAACCTAACCAATTAGTCGATCCTGCTCCGTGTAATCACATTATATCATTTATATAATTTGTAATAAGATATAATTATAGCCAATCCGATAGCAGACTCAGATGCTGCTACACTCAGTACTAACAATGAAAAAACTTGACCTAATAAATCGTCTAATAAATATGAAAAAAAAATTAAATAATAATTTATAGATAACAATAATAACTCTAAAGACATTACTACTAATATTATGTTTTTCCTACTTAGGAAAATACCAAAAATTCCTATGATAAATAATAAAAAAGGTACTATTAAATGAAATATCATTGTGATTTAAATTATTTATATTTTGAGGGTGGACAGCGGGAATTGAACCCACACTTTTGGTGCCACAAACCAACATTCTACCTTTAAACTATATCCACTTATTTGATGCGTTACTACTTGTTGTAGTCAAAAAAAGATCCGAACAGATAAGCTACATATAAAATTAACGAAAAAAATATAGCTACCCTTAAAGGGCCTTCAAAAACAGGATCAACTACTGTATGTAGTGCTATTAAAGAAAGAATTAAAAAAAATAATAGTAATAAAAAGGTATACAAGATTGAAATATCTTCACGTTTTTTAATACTGATAGTTGTCACTGTTACCATTGCGTTGATTACCATAAAACACAATATAATATACTTACAACATAAACACACGTTTTCCTCACCTAATACTATAAATACAAAAGCGAATGTCAATATTGCAAATAAATACATTAAAATTAATTCTTTTGAATATTGATTATTCAAAGAGAAACTACATACTATTATGAATAGACCAAGAGTATTATAAATACTTTCCATACCACCATTTAAAAAAAATACAAACCCTTCCATCACTTCCATTAATAATGGGTTAGAAAAGTCACATAGCAAGCTAAAAGATTTTGAGTACTCATTCAAACCTACAAAATAATCTACTCCTGTGAATGAAAATAACTTAGAAAGTGTATAAAATTCATCACATAAACGAACAAGTTCCATAAAAAAAAAACTTTCAAATAAAAATAAAAAAATTCTTTTAACTTGCTCATTTACTATGTAATCATTTAAAAGATTTTCAAATTTAATAAAAAAAATTTTCTCAAAAAACGTTTTTTCGTATTTTCTACTGTCAAAAAACATAATTAGATTTGTTTTCAACTATTTGTGTTATAGCTTACGTTATTTATACCTAGGACTTACTTAAAAAATATTAGAAAACAATTTTTTTTTATCAGCTAATATTCTTGGTTGAATATTTTTTAAAAAGAAATCTTTATAACTTGATACCCAAGCTCTTAAATCTTTTCTGAAGAAATCAATTTCATAACTTACAAAAAAGCATTCCATTTCATTCAGATATGAAACAAAAGGATAATATTTAGATTCTAAATATTTACCTGCTAATTGGGTATTAAATAATAATCCAAAGAAGTTAGAAGCACATACTAATTCTACCTCATCTACAAACCCTTCTGCTAATGCAAACAAACATACTACTTGTTGATATAAACGTAAAGTTTCATATAAAGATTGTTGAAAATATACATTAATTCTTTTACCCCTTACTATGTAAGACATAACAATTGGATCTATTTCCCCCCCTAGTTTTTCTACACTTTCATAAGTCTTAAATAGACTATAGTCCGATTTTATTTTTTTAGAGATTCCATTCACACTACTATACTGTGCCGAAGATCCTACTCTACTTACGGATAAACCTACATTTACTGCTGGTCTAATTCCCTGATTAGCTAATTGTGATGATAAGAAAATTTGTCCATCTGTAATACTAATTACATTAGTAGGAATATATGCTGAAATATCTCCTCCTTTTGTTTCTATTACAGGTAATGCTGTTAATGATCCAGCTCCTTTATTTCTATGTAATTGTGCTGCTCTTTCTAGTAATCTGGAATGTACATAGAATACGTCTCCTGGGTATGCTTCTCTTCCTGGAGGTCTTTTTAATAGAAGAGACATTTGTCTATATGCTACTGCATGTTGTGATAAGTCATCATATATTACAATGGCTCTGTACCCTCTGTCTCTAAACCATTCCCCAATTGCACACCCTGCATATGGTGCAATAAACTGTAGCGCTGCGGCTTGATCTGCATGAGAGAATACAATAGATGTATAGTTTAGAGCTCCCATTTTTTCTAGTGTTTTTTTTATTCTTGATCCTTCAGATCTTCTTGTTCCTACTGTAACATAAATACATGTAATGAAGTTACTATGCCTATCTATTTTTACTTCATTTTCTAAATTTCTCCATTTTTTATGAATTACGTTATTTACCAGTCTTTGATTTAATACTGTGGAAATTGCTAAAGAGGTTTTACCTGTATTTTGATCCCCAATTATTAGTTCTCTTTGACCGCATCCCACAGGGATTAAACAATCAACAACGTTAATTCCTGTTAAAAAAGGTACTCTTACAGGCTCTCTTTCTATTATTCCAGGAGCAGGTATTTCTACTGATACTTCTTCTATAAGAGAAATATCATTAAAAAGATATGTGAATTCATCAAAATCTTCCTCATTATAACACTCTCCTAAAGGGGAAACTACTCTCCCTAAAACTCCGTATCCTGCTTTAGTTTTAACGTCTTTATATGTTCTGTAAACTAAATCATTACTTTTTAAATTACCCTGATTACCATTAATCATTACGATACGTACTTGATTTTTCTCTAGGTTTAAAACTTGTCCTAATAAATTAGATTCTTGGGATTTGAATTTAACCACTTCCCCTACGAATACATTCTCTAAACCTGTTGCTATTATTACATTATCTTGAATTGATTTAATTTTTCCTACTGAAAATTTTTCTAAAGTATTTAAATAAGACATTTATTTTTATGTTTATTACAAGAGTGAATAAAAAACTGGACTTGTTATGCAAGTCGTATGTACAACAATACATATAATTTAATACGTGTCTCGAGATGGAATCGAACCACCGCTCAAGGATTTTCAGTCCAATGCTCTACCACTGAGCTATCGAGTTTTAGTTCTAAATTCATAAATTCTTAAAT
Source organism: Naegleria fowleri (assembly GCF_008403515.1). NCBI lineage: Eukaryota > Heterolobosea > Eutetramitea > Acrasida > Naegleriidae > Naegleria > Naegleria fowleri. The sequence continues at coordinate 5,064 of NC_021104.1, read as the reverse complement.
TCTTAAATTCTATTTTTTACATTTTTTTTAAATAATTTTCTATTAATTTTATTAATTTTAATGGATTTTTTTTTTTTTTTTTTTTTCGGAACTGCCATTTTTTATATAATACTATCTTATTATTATTTTTTTAATTGTCCATACTTAGAAACACGAAAAAATATTTTTCTATGTCTTAATTTAACATCATATTTAGTATGAATACGAGTACCCATTGATAATTCTCTTTTTCTTTTATTAGATCTTTTAAAATTCAAGATTGAATTTTTAAATTCTGCTGCTTTTTTAAACTCTGCTAATTCTTTAAAAAAAAAATAATTCAAAAACGTTTCTTTTATTTTTTTATCCTTGAATTTGTATTTTAAAGATTTGAAAAACATTCGTTTCTTTGTTTTTAACTCTCCAAGGTACTTAATATAATGCGATAAATACCTAGACACTTTTTTTTTTACCTTTAACGTCTTCTTAGTAAAAAATTTTTTTATTCTTAGTTCTCGATGTTTCATCAAATAAAGAAAGTTATATAATATCTTATAATAGTATAAGATACTTAAACCAATTTTGTTTTTCATATAAGAAATATTTAAAATAATATAATTTATGTAACGTGGCATAGTACCTAGTACATTATGTAAAAAAAGTACTACTTTTTTAGTTCTTATATATATACGCTTGTATAAATGTATAAAAGTACGCAACTTCCTATAAAAACTATAAAAATAAAAAAAAAACTTAAATTTTTTCTCATTCATATTTAAAACAACGTTAATACTATTTGAATCACCACTTAAGGTACAGAAATTCAGTAAGACTAGAAAAATACATTGCCATAATTTCAAATGTTTTTTATCCTTTAAATAAAAAACTAATTTCATTAGTTTCCTAACTGTGTTTTTTATTTGTCTATCAAAATCTAAAAGACGTAAATAGTAGAAAGTTTTTTTTTTTATTTTTTTAGTTGTTACCCTATGTAATACATTACGTCTTAGTATAATGTACTTAAGTAATAATACTGGATTTATCCCAAATTTAGACTTTAAGGCGGAAATAGCCTTAAAGAAAATTCTAATCGCTCTGTTCTTACATCCACTTTTCACTAAGAAATTTATAAACGTAGAGACTACTATATCTCCATGTATAAATTTCCAATAAAAACCACCTGCTTTTAATACTTTCAGTTTTTTATACAATTTTTGTTTTTTTTTATTAACAGGTTTAATTTTATTTTGTCCTATACTTTTTACTTTTCTTACTTTTTCCTCTAAATAATTAACCATCTATAATAAAACATAAATATTTAATAAAATAAAACCAATTATATAAACAAAACACACGCTTATAGGCATTAACACTTTCCATCCTAATTTCATTAATTGATCATATCTATAACGTGGAAAAGCTGCCCTAATCCATACAAAAATAAAAACATGTATTGTTACTTTTAATGCAAAAGTTATAAAATCTGGTAAAAATGAAAGAAATGGAAAAGGTAACCAACCACCAAAGAAAAAAATTGTCATTAAAGCACTCATTAAAACTATGTTACCGTACTCCGCAAGAAAAAACAGAGCAAATGCAATAGAAGAATATTCTACATTATAACCTGCTACCAATTCTGCCTCTGCTTCAGGTAAATCAAAAGGAGCTCTATTTGTTTCTGCTAATGCAGAAACAAATAACACTAACCATAACGGAAATAATGGGAAAATAAACCATACATATTCTTGACTTTTTACTATTTCCACTAAACTGAAACTATTAGTCATTATTATCATCACAATAAAAACAAATCCAATACAAACTTCATAAGATATCATCTGCGCTGCTGATCTCAACCCCCCTAAGAAAGCATACTTCGAGTTACTAGACCATCCTGAAAATATAATTCCATAGACACCTAAGGAAGACACCGCTAGTAAGTATAAAATCGAAAAAGGGAAATCAATTAATACTTTAGCTTCACCAAAAGGTATTACTACCCATAACATAATACTACAAAAAAAAGTAAATACTGGTGCTAATAAAAAAATAAAAACATTTGAATTACTTGGTAAAATTATCTCTTTTATAAATAATTTTAAACCATCTGCTATCGGTTGAAGGAATCCGAAAATTCCTACTACATTTGGTCCTCTTCTTCTTTGGATAGAAGCCATTACTTTACGTTCAACCAAAGTAGTTATAGCTATTGTAAGTAATAAAAAAATTAAAAAAAATAAAAAGAATATAAAATTCTTATAAAATAAAAAAACCATTTCTCTATTTAGTACATTATTTATTACGCGGCTGCAGAAGGATTTGAACCTTCGACCAATTGATTAACAGTCAACTGCTCTACCACTGAGCTATGCAGCAATATTGTCTATAAGCAAAGAAAAATATTATCGATCATTAGTATCAGTCCGCTGAACACATTACTGTGCTTACACGCCTAACCTATATAGCGATGTTGTTTCGCCTATCTCATAGAAAACACGAAATATAGACTTCTTACTTATATGTTTTCAGTAATTATTCTAACATGCGTAGCTACCCAACGATGCACTTCATCACTGTACAATTGGTACACCATAGGCATGCTTTTTCCAGTCCTTTCGTACTAAGAAAAAGTTCATTTCTATTTTCTTTTACTAGCAGCAGATAGGGACCGAACTGGTTCTCACCGTTCTGAACCCAGCTCACGTACCACTTTAATTAGCGAACAGCTAAACCCTTGGAATCTCTTGCAACTCCAGGATGTGATGAGCCGACATCGAGGTACCAAACGACTTCGTAGATATGGACTCTTGGAAGTCATTAGTCTGTTATCCCTAGCGTACCTTTTATTCGTTGAGCGATAATCTTTCCACTTAGAATTACCGGATCACTATGACCAACTTACGTTCCAGATTGACTTGATGGTCAATCTATCAAGCAAACTTATACCATTATATTTTAAAACCAATATAGTTGAAGTTTACTTTATGCACATCACCGTTACTGTTTAGGTGACAACCGCCCCAGTCAAACTACCAATCATCCACTGTACCTATATCATATTATACAGTAGTAAATAGTGATTAATAAAATACTATTACAACAACGAATCAAATTTATTTGAATTCACATATATATCCTATATAATTAAACTACTACCTACAATAGATGACTATAGTAAAGGTGCATAGGGTCTTTCCGTCTAACTGCTAGTACTCTGCATTTTCACAGAAAATTCAATTTCACTGAGTTAATATTGGAGACAGTGGGAAAATCGTTACGCCATTCATGCGGGTCATCAATTAAATGACAAGGAATTTCGCTACCTTTGGATCCTCAAGATAGGACCGTCGTTTACTGGCTATTATGAAAAAAGCACTACTACCTTCTTCTTTTTAGTTACAGCACCGGACAGGCGTCAGACTTAATACTTCATTTGTTCAATTTCGCAAAGTCCTGTGTTTTTGATAAACAGTCGTTCTCCCCTGTTATGTACTTCCACAAAAGGCACCGCCTTCTATGGAAACTCTTTCTCCCTAAGTTACAGAGTCAATTTGCCGAGTTCCTTCAATATTATTCTCTCAATCACCTTGGTATACTCTACCTATCCACTTGTGTCAGTTTAGGGTACGATCTATTATAAATACAAACTACTAAGTATAGTTTTTCCTGAAACATAAAAGTATCAATACATTAATATATCTACTTTTATATTTGTCACTACACTAATGGTTGAACACGTTTATATTCCTCCCCATCAAAAATAACATTGGTTTTTTCTTTAGAGATCGACTAACTCTGATTGGATAATCCTTTTATCAGAAACCCTTGGATTTCCGGTGATAATGTTTCTCACATTATTTAAGTTACTCATGTCAATATGATTAACTTTGATTTACTAATATGTTTGAGTAACATATCTTTGTTATATACAAAGCATTTTGCTACCGACGTTTAATCCTATAATTTCAGTAATTCCCTTTAGCCTCTCTACATCTGTAAAACCAAATAAAAGGAATCAGTGAGCATTTACGCTTTCTTTAAATGATGGCTGCTTCCAAGCCTACATCCTAAACCCTTTACTTATTTAGCTTCTCTTATCACTAAGGGAATATTTCGAGACTTTAATTTATAGTCTGGGCTGTCTCCCTTTCGAATAAAGACCTTATCACCTTTATTCCGATCACTATTATCTATTTTATTTATCTTCAAAGTTTTCATAACCTCAGTAAGAAAAAAATCCCCATCAGTTATAGAGTGCTTTACAATAAATAAACAAAGAATAATACTTTACCTCTATAAATTTCGCAAAAAACCAGCTATTCCAAGTTTGATTAGCCTTTCACCCCTATTCACAATTCATCCCAGTATATTGCAACATACACGGGTTCGGTCCTCCTACGTATAGGTCTTATACATATTCAACCTGATCATGAATAGATCACTTGGTTTCGGGTCATATTCACATAACTATTATACGCTTTCACTACGTGTTCATCTCACGACTTACACTTGCTATATAAATATACTCATTGACCCATTATGCAAAAGGTATATTGTCACAACTTCACATTGCTCCAAATGCTTATTTAGTATTTATTTTCAAGGTCTTTTTACTCTTTTTAACAAGATCTTTTCACCTTTCCCTCACGGTACTTGTTCACTATCGGTTATTTAGTATTTATTAGGGTTAAAAAGTGGTATTTTTATATTCAAATACCGTTGCCTTGCAACATTTTACTTTTTTATTAATTGGACCTTCGGGCACTCTTCGCACGATTATACAGGACTTTCACCTTTCTTGTTTAGTTTTCCAATCTAATTCTAACCAAGGATCCACCTCCATCACTACCCTACCTTTGGATTCGCTCACCACTACTACCAAAATCTCTTTTGTGTTATCCTTAACAAGCTACTTAGATGTTTCAATTCACTTGTTATAATAAAGTCATAATGCATTATGCTATACAAATACATTACTGAAATAGCTACAAACGAAAAATTTTTAATTCTCACACTACCTATTTTCGAATATTACGTTTATATACTAAATACCAAGGTATCCAATAAATACTAACTTATATTTTT
>NW_025407941.1:948514-965335 GCF_008403515.1 Naegleria fowleri | reverse complement strand
AACCCAAACCTAAACCTAAACTCCAAACCCAAACCTAAACCCAAACCCAAACCCAAACCCAAAACCCAAACCCAAACCCAAACCCAAACCCAAACCCAAACCCAAACCCAAACCCAAACCCAAACCCAAAACCCAAACCCAAACCCAAACCCAAACCCAAACCCAAACCCAAACCCAAACCCAAACCCAAACCCAAACCCAAAACCCAAACCCAAACCCAAACCCAAACCCAAACCCAAACCCAAACCCAAACCCAAACCCAAACCCAAACCCAAACCCAAACCCAAACCCAAACCCAAACCCAAAACCCAAACCCAAACCCAAACCCAAACCCAAACCCAAACCCAAACCCAAACCCAAAACCCAAACCCAAACCCAAACCCAAACCCAAACCCAAACCCAAACCCAAACCCAAACCCAAACCCAAACCCAAACCCAAACCCAAACCCAAACCCAAACCCAAACCCAAACCCAAACCCAAACCCAAACCCAAACCCAAACCCAAACCCAAACCCAAACCCAAAACCCAAACCCAAACCCAAACCCAAACCCAAACCCAAACCCAAACCCAAACCCAAACCCAAAACCCAAACCCAAACCCAAACCCAAACCCAAACCCAAACCCAAACCCAAACCCAAACCCAAACCCAAACCCAAACCCAAACCCAAACCCAAACCCAAACCCAAACCCAAACCCAAACCCAAACCCAAACCCAAACCCAAACCCAAACCCAAACCCAAACCCAAACCCAAACCCAAACCCAAACCCAAACCCAAACCCAAACCCAAACCCAAACCCAAACCCAAACCCAAACCCAAACCCAAACCCAAACCCAAACCCAAACCCAAACCCAAACCCAAACCCAAACCCAAACCCAAACCCAAACCCAAACCCAAACCCAAACCCAAACCCAAACCCAAACCCAAACCCAAACCCAAACCCAAACCCAAACCCAAACCCAAACCCAAACCCAAACCCAAACCCAAACCCAAACCCAAACCCAAACCCAAACCCAAACCCAAACCCAAACCCAAACCCAAACCCAAACCCAAACCCAAACCCAAACCCAAACCCAAACCCAAACCCAAACCCAAACCCAAACCCAAACCCAAACCCAAACCCAAACCCAAACCCAAACCCAAACCCAAACCCAAACCCAAACCCAAACCCAAACCCAAACCCAAACCCAAACCCAAACCCAAACCCAAACCCAAACCCAAACCCAAACCCAAACCCAAACCCAAACCCAAACCCAAACCCAAACCCAAACCCAAACCCAAACCCAAACCCAAACCCAAACCCAAACCCAAACCCAAACCCAAACCCAAACCCAAACCCAAACCCAAACCCAAACCCAAACCCAAACCCAAACCCAAACCCAAACCCAAACCCAAACCCAAACCCAAACCCAAACCCAAACCCAAACCCAAACCCAAACCCAAACCCAAACCCAAACCCAAACCCAAACCCAAACCCAAACCCAAACCCAAACCCAAACCCAAACCCAAACCCAAACCCAAACCCAAACCCAAACCCAAACCCAAACCCAAACCCAAACCCAAACCCAAACCCAAACCCAAACCCAAACCCAAACCCAAACCCAAACCCAAACCCAAACCCAAACCCAAACCCAAACCCAAACCCAAACCCAAACCCAAACCCAAACCCAAACCCAAACCCAAACCCAAACCCAAACCCAAACCCAAACCCAAACCCAAACCCAAACCCAAACCCAAACCCAAACCCAAACCCAAACCCAAACCCAAACCCAAACCCAAACCCAAACCCAAACCCAAACCCAAACCCAAACCCAAACCCAAACCCAAACCCAAACCCAAACCCAAAGATATTTCCATTTTCACAATGAATTGCCATCCATATGCAACCAGTGAACTACGTAGAGAAATGAGGCAATTATTCCCTAAAGCAAAGAATATGATTAATTTTAATCAATTGGCATTGTTGTTTTTTGAAGATAAGATCGTTCCAATTTCAACTCCTTTTGATTTTCAAGACGAAACTATATCCGAATTTTTGGGAAAGATTTGGGAATTAATTTCAGAAGTTTATTTGTTAAAGACTTTGAATTATGAGAACTTGTTGATACTTTTGTCACCCTTCGTTCCAGCCGTTCTAAACAGAAAATTTTGCCAAACAATTGTTAATTGTTGACGTTTTACAAGTGTCATATTTTACAATCGTAGAAATTGTTGCACTATTTACTGGAAAGGATTCATTCAGATATAATTTTGATGGTTATTTAAAAACTTTCATCAAGTTTCTATTAAATTCTACCAAACCGTTGATTGACACTGTTCAGAAGGCATTGAATATGGTGTGGTTGCTTTTTGTTGTACTTTTGAAAGTCTTCAACAAATCACTTGTTAATTTTATTGATGACTTGTATCAGAAAGTTAAGAAATTATTTATTGGAAAGGTTTCCATGAATGATCTTGTTGCACAAATTCAAAGGATTAATTCCACATCTGATGAGGAAAGTGAGATGGATTTTGGATTTCTTGCAGATTTATTTAAGCACGACGCAAATATTGTAAAGTAAATTCTCTTTTATGAACTTGGTGAAAATCTTTTCCATGTGACGTAGTAGAATGTTGAATTACTTTGGAATTCGAAGTTCTGTACCAAAATTTAATTCATCAGTCAATACTCTTAGTGGGAATGCACAGTTGTTTCCCAATATAAGGTATAAAGATTTTGAATATCAAGACTTCACTGTAATTCCCTGCTGAATGTTCAATGTTTGAATTTGTGACAACATTCATTAACTTCCAGTAGGTTACTGGTATGTATGAGATCACAGTTTCCAGTAGGTTTGGAAGAGACCTTGAATTGAAGAGTGAATGTAACAAGATAAAAAACCCTTCCTCTCCGAACATTCATTCACAAAAGTAACCGTCCATGTCTTGTTCCTCCCTTGTTCCCCACAAGAAGAACACCACGATGTTTCTTGAAATACATCGAAATGGCTCATTTTTCCCCAAAAATATAAATACACAAAAAATATCATCAGATCATTACCTCCATCAATATCGATACCGAGTCGGCATTTTACAAGATGAAAATTCCTTTCGTGGTAGCTCCCACCGAATTAATTGTTCGCAATGCATGCAACAAATCAGACAACACAATTGAAGGACTACTCGATGAAAGTGGTGATTATGGATGCTCTACAACGTTTGTAAACAAACCATGCATTGAGTTGAAATTCGACCGAGTTTATAACTTTTCTCATCTCGAGTGTACCGAAAACAAGAGATATCCCAATGATCAACAACGTGTGAGAGGAACCGACGTGAGCTACAGGGTCAATGAAACTGATCCATGGACTGATTTGTATTCCTTCAGAGATGGTTACGGACTTCAAAAGGTAACCTTGAATGTCCAAGCAAGATATTGGAAATTTGATTGTTTTGGAAACAAGGAGGTTGCTTTTGGCAAATTGAGAATGTTTGCTTTTGATGCTCCTGCTGTGAACATCAAAACAAAAACTGGAATGATCATTCAAGAAACTTCTTCTGGATCCTCAGGCAACGGTAGTGAACCATCATCAGTAGCAGTGAAGGATTTGAATGAACCTCTCCACACAAGCGGTGAGGTTAATGTGATCGCACCTATTGAAATGAAGATGACTTCAAAAGATAGTTGGGGTGATAACACCATTGAGGGTCTCTTAGATGATACAGGAAAATATGGTGTTTGCACAGGTACTGGAAACAATCAACATATTACCTTGACCTTTGATCGAGTTCACTTGTTTACATTCTTGGAGTATAAGACATGTCGATTGGGCGAAAGTATGCAATGGCAATTCTTGAAAGATACTCAAGTTCAATACAAGGTAAAAGAAGATGATGAATGGTCCGTGTTGGCCACTATCGAAAGATCACATGTCAAACTCAACCCGGAAAGTGTTTTCATCCATTTCCCTAATCCAATTAAGGCCAGATACTGGAGATTCTTCAAGTTGGACACAGCTGGAATCTTCTTTGGAATGCTTAGACTCTTTGGCTATTCTCCATATGTTGCCATTAAAACCAAGACCGGAGTCGTTCAACCTCAATCTGTTGCCACACCTCACACTCCAGTCACTCCAGTTGTAACATCTGTTCAAGCTACAACTCCATTTCAACAACAACCACAGCAGCAACCTCCACAACCATTACCACAACAACCAGTAGTAGTCACTCAATCAACAGTTCCAACTGTTAGTAATGTTGTTGTTACTCAATCAAGCACTTCATTCACACCTTCACAACAAGATAGCCTCGAACCAAAATACCCATCCACTGAAGATGTAAATGTTGTTCCACCAGTAGAATTGAAAATGTCTTCCAAAGATAGTTGGGGTAAAAATAACATTGAAGGACTTTTGGATTATTCTGGACAACATGGAGCTTGTACAGGTAGAAGTGCAAATTCATCGATTGAATTGATTTACGATGCAGTCTATTTGTTCACATTCTTGGAATTCAAAGCAAGTAGATTGGGAGAAAGTATGCAAATTTCATCATTGGAAGGTACAGCCGTTCAGTACAAACTTGAGGCCACTGCTCAATGGACCACATTGACTACCATCGAGAAAAGTAACATCAAACTCAATCCACAATTGAACACCATTCAATTTGAAACACCAATCAAGGCAAGATTTTGGAGATTCTTTAGAGAGAAACCTGATAATCTCTTCTTAGGTATGGTTCGATTGTATGGCCATTGTCCATATGTACCAATTAAGACCATTAGTGGTGTTGTGCTCTCACTAAAGGAGGCTCTATCAATGTGGGAACCAAAATATACTGGTCCTGAGGTTAACCTTATTCCTGTTCAGTCGATCGATTCAAAAGGAGACTCAAGACGTGAAAATACTTTAGAAGGATTGTTGGATGATTCTGGTGATTATGGTTTTGTGACCTCTTCCTATCATCAATCAATAGTTTTGAAATATGCACATGTTTATTTATTCACATATTTGGAATACATGACGTTGAATACTACCAATAACAAAGTTTACTATTTGAAAGATGTGAATATTGAATATCGATTGAAAGATTCAGACACATGGACATTATTGAAAACTATTGAAGAAAAGGATATCAAGTTTAGTCCATTAGTGAACACCATTACCTTTGAAAAACCCATCAAGGCCAAGGAATGGAGATTGGTTACCAAAGGACAACTAATTGAAATTGGTATGCTTAGAATCTATGGATACACTCCCTATGTTCCTATTCAAACAAAGAGTGGCGTTGTTCCAAGTCTACAGGAAGTAGCTGAACAATCCAAACTTAAATTCTCTGGCTGCGATCAAATTAATCTCATTAAACCTGTTGCACTTTACACCACTGATCATAAGAAAGTAGATAACAGTGTGATCGATGAGATATTACAAGGAAGTGGCACCAATGGTTTTGTCACCGATGATTCCACACTTCCTCAATGTGAAATTTGTTTTGATGGAGTTTACAAGTTTGCGCTTTTTACATGGAAAGAACATCCAAAGATTAAGGAATACACAAAAGTCGATGGAAGAGGACGAAAGGAATCTTCAACTCTTGAAGGAGTCACAATGGAATACAAATTGAACAGTAGAGATCCTTGGATACCATTCGGCATCAGATTTACCAAACTACAAACCAATGTGCAAAATGTATTTATGGTTTTCATGGAAGGAGTTGAAGCAAGATATTTCCGTTTCACAAAACAACCAAATCAAGGGTTGACCTCAAGAATTGGTTTTGGAATGTTGAGATGTTATGCATATGCACCATTGTTAAAGTTTAACATTAAGAATACAGAACATTCGGAGGTGATTATGAATATTACAAGACAAGATCATTCTGTAATTCCAAAGATCGTTCCAACCAATGATGATGAGCCATTCTACAAGGAGTCATCCTGTAGTGAAGTGAATGTGATTGCACCACTCAGAATTATCAGTTCCAAACATGGCAATCAATCGACAAATACAATTGAAGGACTTATTGATGACACTGGATCGGCAGGTTATTCCACTACCCAACAAGTCCATTCCTACATTATTCTTGAATTTGAAGCAGTGTTCTTATTCAAGTATTTAGAATTTATGAAACACAAAAAAATTTCATTCACTGATTCTATTGAAAGTGATTTGACCTTATCTTACAAAGTGAAAGAGAGCGATCCTTGGACACCATTCGAAACATTTAATCAGAGATATTTCAATCATCCTAAATTGAATGTCATGAAATTTAATGGGCAAGGAATCAAAGCACGGTATTGGAAATTTGAGAGAATTTGTGGAGATATTTCATTTGGTATGCTTCAATTCTTTGGTGTTGCACCATTCATCCCATACAACACAACCAAGGGTTTGTTGCTTTCTAGAGATCAACAAGAAGCTCCACATCTAACATCTTACAAGGGAAGTGAAGTTAACGCCATTCTTCCAAGCAGTATTTCCATTTCCAATGAATATGATGAAACGCGCGATAATAAGTTACTTCCAACATATGATAATACATTTGCTGAAAATACATTAGAAGGATTATTGGATGACACTGCTGAATATGGTGTGTGTTGTCGTGGAGGAACTTTAATTGTGAATTTTGAACATATTCACTTTTTCAAATATTTTGAATATTATACTCATTGTTTGTACGATGGTGCCGATCAAGAATATTATTTCAGTGATGTGAAAATATTTTGCAAGATTCGACCAAATGAACCTTGGATTCCATTCCACAAAAAGATTGAGAACTCCAAACGTTATCCTTATTTGAATCGTTTTGAAATTGATGACTCTCCAACTGGATTTAAGGCGAGATACTGGAAGTTTGAATCCTCTACAAGCTTGTTGTTAGGTACATTGAGAATGTATGGGTATGCTGCATATGAACCAATTCCTACAAGAACAGGAACTGTTCTTCCTAAAGATGGTGATGTTGAAAAGTACAAACTCCAAGCTCGTTTGAAATTACTTGAAAAACAACAAGCAACCAAGCATTGTAAAACTTGTCATGAAGATTTGGAAGAAGAAATTGATTCTGTCATGGAATGCATTACTTGTGAAATTGGTTTGTGTGAACGAGATGCTAAAGTACACAAAAAGAAAAATCCATCTCATCAAGTCATTGAAAGAGTGGTTGCGCCACTTGAAGAAGAGCCATCAACCTCTGAACAGGTTCAATCTTCGTCACAAAACTCTTCCTCAACAAAACCAACAAGCACAAAGGATTTACAAGGATTGGTTCAATACTATTCCAAAGTTATTTCTGAAAAATTCACACCAGTCATCACTGGAATGGGACCACTTCAACAACTCAACAACGATCCAAGTTTACTTGTCGAATACTCAGAGGAAGGAACTTCATGTGTGAAAATTAATCCTCCATCAATGTCAAGCTTGGCTGATCGAAATGGTGTGTTTGAGGTGAACCAAGGAAACAAATCAGTTTCTTTCGGAATTCACACCTTTACCTTTACCAACACTTCGTCATCTCCAATTTCTGTAACTAAATTGCTTGTGGAGTATTTAGATCATGACCAAACTTGGAAGCCAATGCAAGACACTGTGGCAGCCTATTGGCAAGCAGCAACTGTTGCAAGAACTGTCGGAGTACATCATGGAGAGTTATTGACAGTCATTGAAAAGAGTGATGCTCATGGAAAATATGTGTATTGCAATAATTTCAATATTGGAGCTGGAGCTACTTCACAGGATTACAAAATCGAGTCATCCTTCCCATTGGAGGGACTTGTCGCTAGTTCTGGTAAAGCAATAAGAATGATTCCTTACTATATGCCTTATCCATTGACAGTAAGATTCACCATTACTGATTCATTGATGAAACAGAGAAGCATCAAACTTGTATATGCAGTTCCAAACATTCCACATGAAACACCTGAACAATTCAAGAAGAGAATGAGCCTTAGAGATGAAGACTTCTTTGAGGAATGCAGTGACAATGTCAACAGAGAACAAGCCTATGTTGGAATCAAGTTGAGTGGAGATGGTATTGCATTGTTCAATACTCAGAGCGAAAATTCTTCACAAAAATTCACACTCTTAGATCTTAAATACCAATATGAGAAACGCAGACAAAACTCAATGTTGTTGTGGCAATCAAATGGCAAGTTTTGTAATGTTGAATTCCATTTGTTGTGTGATCCTGAATTTTATTATAAGGGGTATGCGATCATGATGAAAGCTTCTTCAATGACAAATAAGGTTGAGAAGGTTTACCCACTTTATGAAATGATTAAGAGCATATCTGCACAGAGATTGAAGAAGTAAAAGAAATATGGGTTATCAACAATCAATTAAATGATGAGACTTTGATTTCATGATCATTGATTGATCTTTTGTTTATTTACATTTAAGTTTGTAATAAAAATACAACATTAAGAGAGACCTTAGTGGATGACCTCCTCAGTCTCTCCTAAACAATGCAAATACAAGTAGCAATCGGTTCCATTCCCTTCCATTGTCATGAGTTGAAGATCACCTCCCCAATATTGAGCATACAAACGAGAGAGAGGAAGACCGTAGCCAAATCCTGAAAAAGGTCCGTTCAACTCTGAATAACTGTCATCATTCATCAAATCCACATTATTGGTAGCTGTGGTATAGAGGTGAGTCCAAATTTTATGCAAATCTCTTCTTGGAATTCCTTTTCCCTCGTCTGAAATTTTCACACATACGTGTTCTCGATTCTTAATGTCACTGGAAGCTGAAATCGTAATGATGATGGGAGGCAGATTGGAATGATTATGATTTTCAACTGTGGCTCTCATTGAATTTTTCAGCAATTCAAACAAGATATAATACAAATAACTTGGAACATAGGGAAAGACAATACTTGTGTCTCCTTTTATAATCACTTGAGGTGCAGTGCCAAAAGTCATTCGACACAAATCAGAGGCATGTTCGATCGCTTGTTGTGCTACAAGGGCTGGATTGGTTTCCATTTCAACGAGACCAATGAAACCTTTCCTTGGTTGGTTGGCTTGTTCATGAAGACACAAGTGTTGTCCAATGATGGTACGCATTCCAATTCTGTTGATGTGAAAACTGTCGAGAGCGGCATGAAGATCTGCATATTCTGAGAAATCAAAGGCTGGAGAATTCTTAAAGATGGATTCCTTCATTTTGGTTTTCAGTTCGTAGACTCCCTAAATCAAGTTGATGACATTTGAAGGTCATGTTGTTAAACATCGATTCATGAGAGATATGCAGTGTGATGAGAAATTATGAAATTTGTTGTAATATAACCAATCCATAAAAACGATGAAGATCAATATACTTACCTTTGCCACATTAATGATGGTCGATTTATGTCGATCATAAATGTCTTGCAATTTTCTTGTAAATTGCAATCCTTCATCTTTTCCTCTAGTCGACATTAACTCATTGTACGCCATGACATCATTAAAATTTGACAAGTACAAGTCTCGAACTTTTCGAATCGATGGCATGAGATTCAAACCATGAGGTAGTGTATCTAATTGTTTGACTTGTCGAGCTAAACGTTTCGGCAGTTCGTCCTTCAACCAATAAGAAGCTCCTTGAAGTGTTTGTTGATTGATGTTTTTGCCAAAGGACATGATCATCTAGAGAGTCAACAGTATGATTAATTACATTGATTGTATAGGAGGTGGAAATGAATAGGCAAGATGAACGTGCGTAATCATGGATTTTCAAAAAGTTGGTCACATCCCAAAAGAATTCATTTCTTGAAAAGGAAACTTACCTTCAGAGTGATTGGCGAAAGAGGAAGATCCGCAATTTCATACACGGTCCCAATGCTGTAATTGTTGGTGAGTTGGCTGTGGTTGTTATGGTCAACATTGGTGGAATTAGAGGAAGATTGTATCAGTGAAGAAGATTTTGAAAAGTAAGTTTTGAGGGACGACGACGCAAACTTCAAACTCTTGTTGCTCTGAAAGTATGAGACTTGATAGTGTGAAGTGGAAGAGTGTTGTTTGTGAAAAGGTTGATGATGAAAGAGGTGATTCGAGGAAGATGTGTGCTGTTTCGTTTGATGGTCATTCAAATTGGAAACAAGACAAATCTTTCTTGTTACCAAATGTTTGGGAGACTTTCGAGAGAGAGTCCAGAAGAAGGGTACTGCTCATGATGTTGTTTTTTTGGGTGTGTTCGAGATCAGCTGAAGAGTGGCAGTGATGGTCTGAATGCATAAGAGATAGTTAAAAATTGAAGAAAAAATTGCAAGGTGTTATGGGATTGATGTAAAATCAAAAAAGGAGAAAAAAATAATTGGAAAGAAACTTCCTGTAATGGACAGCGCGCAATTCAAAAAATTACGATTCGTGATGAACACAACCCTCAAATGATCTTCTAATTCTCACCAACAACGTGTACACTCACATCCATCCACCACCAACAACAACATGTAGTTGTTTGCATGGTCTGCATGGTTAGTTGATAATCAAAGCAATCCGAGAATTTGTTGTAAGAGTTGAGTAATCTCGGAGAACTCGGGTCTCTGTCGAGGCTCTTGATCCCAACATTGTTTCATCAATTCAATATAGGATTTCACTGTGGATCTCAATCGTTCCGAATTTCCTTCACCAAACACACGAATAATACCTCATACAACATGGTGCCAATGTTGGTGGTCATGGTTGTTTGAAGCGTACTGCCAATGAGTTTCACAAGACCAAAGTCACACACCTTGCTTGTGTTGTGCTCATCAAGAAGAATGTTTGCAGGTTTCTATGAGAGTGTGTGTGTTTGAATGATGAATATAATCATGTGAGCAACATTAATTGCAAGGTGAAATATTCACGAAAAGAGCCAATAGTGTGAAGCGCATAATCTCTTGATGAAGAACAACAACTTACCAAATCTCTGTGAACAATGACAGGTCTCAGAGAATGCAAATACTCCATTCCATGAGAGGTTCCTAACAAAATTTCAATTCTTTGCTTGAGTGTCAACACTTCTTTGCCTATTCTGCATTGATATAGCACCTTATCTAAACTTCCTTTTGCCAGATATTGTGTCACAATATATCGACTATTCTCAGTTATGCACAATTCATAGAAGGGTACAATGTTTGGATGCCTCAAATTACTCAATATTAAGGCCTCTTTTTCAAACTCTTGATCATCAGCTGCTTTCAATGATTTTATGGCAACATCCAGATTCATCCATTTCGCGAGGTAGACTACTCCGTTGCCTCCTTCTCCTATTTTCTTTATAATTTGCAATTTATCAACAGAAATTATGAAAGAAGGAGTCTGGCTTTTCTTATTGAGATATTCAATCGGTTCAAGCAAGAAGGATTTTTCCAATAGAGGTGCGTCCATCTCTGTGGATGATTTTTGGCTTTTGGGGCGACCACTCTTTGAATGGTTCAAGTGAGTAGTCGAGTTCGCGTCAAGCTCTGTATGGACTTGACTATGAATCTCATCCTCACTCAAATTAAATACCATTCTCTTATCCATGAGTTTTCTTTCCAAGTCTCTTTCTGCTTTCTCTTTTCTCCTCAAGAGTCGTAGTTTGGCAATGACAAACACGATTCCATAAATTAAAGCAATTCCCACCAATAACATGACAACTGAAAGAGGTACTACAATCGAAATAATCAATGTCAGAGTATCCACATGTGGTTCACAACTGTATACTACTTTTCCATCCACGACTTGATCTACGAGTCGAAATCCCTCCTCACATGGTTTCAAAGTTAAATTAAATTGAACCATCTTGTCAATCTCTGTTACAACGAAAATACTTAAAGGATCAGAAAATACATTTTGCTGTGACATGTTGTTGCTTGTTAAATAGGGTGTGAATATGACTGTGTTAAATGCCAACTTGTTAATTTTCAAAAGGAGGGATGGATGGTAGAGAACAAGTTTTTCGAAACCAAGAGACAGGCTTTGATTGAAGGAAGCAACCATGTTCATCCCAATAGAAGTAGGTTTCCCAATCTCGACTTCCTCCAAGCTCACTCTATCAAGTATCAAGTTTTGACACGATGTGGAATAATCATTTCCAGCCATTCCCGCCTTATTCTCCTTAAACAAAATTCCTGATTCTAGAAACGAAGAGGGTGGAAAACCTTGTGACATTTCAATAAATATTCCTCCACCAGCCATACTTGCATCATTTGCTTCAAATTGCAATTTTCCTCCAAAAAGTTGTAAATCTTTAAATCTTCCACCTAAATAGAATGCTCCTCCTCGGGACGCTCTATTACCAACAAATCGAGCTTGACCATACATGTCAGAAAAAGTTTTTGCATTGTAAAGAATTGAAATGGCACCACCAGCTCCGTCATGAAGCTTGTACATGATATTCTTATCGATGGCTGTGGCCACATTGAAGAGAACTTGATTTTTCACAAAGAGATATCCATTCAAGGAACTGTCAAGGCATCACGTGAAATAAAAACAGCGCCTCCTGAAAGTTGTGCTGTATTTTCTGAAAATTCATTCTCTAAAAGGGAAAATCGTTTGGCACTGGTGAGATAAAGAGCACCTCCATAGACTTGTGCATAATTTTTGATAAATTTGGAATTGCGAATAAAGGAGTGAGGTTGCATGAAGGAATTTTCAGAAAAGCTTTAAATGAATATGGAACCACCACTATGTGATGAACGACATCCAATAAAGGTGCTACTATTGATTCGTAAGGTGGCGAGAGTTTCGAAAAAAAAGGCTGAATATTAAAATATCGTAAAGAACATGATCAGAATTGAATTCAAAATGATGACTTACCT
Source organism: Naegleria fowleri (assembly GCF_008403515.1). Classification (NCBI taxonomy): domain Eukaryota; phylum Heterolobosea; class Eutetramitea; order Acrasida; family Naegleriidae; genus Naegleria; species Naegleria fowleri. The sequence goes on along the minus strand of NW_025407941.1, from coordinate 952,591 downwards.
CCTCCAAATTGCCCATAATTGTATGAAAATTGAGAGTCTTCAATAGTGACAGTAGAAGTTGCAATCACATCAATGACAGATCGTTGCAATCTTGGTGCATTCAGGTCCACTGAACAATTAAATATATTCAACTCTTTGAACAATACAGTTTCGTATGCATTCACAGCCATAAATTGGTCGACTTTCCAAACAACCACGTTAAGAACCACAAGTTCTCTCCCAAATTCGGCTAAAATAATTGGCAAATAGTAACCAGAAAGTGCAAACATGGAATTTGCAATCTCACAGGAATCCACTTTACTCATTTTAATAGCCATCGTTTTCGCTCTTAGGTTCAGAAATTGTAAAGTAATTGAGTTGAAGAAATAATAACTTCCTTTGGGAATCATGCAGTCCATCATTTTTAAATGGTTGATATTTCTGAAACTAGATGAAACAACATTTGTCAACGTTACATTTCCGAAATGTGCATTTTCAAAATTTCCAAAGTAAAACGAGCTCGCTAATTGTTCTTGAGAAAAAACATATTCAAAAATTACATCCTTTGCTTTGGTTACATTTTCATTTGCAGTATCTGCAAAATCGGTGTTATATCCAATGCTAAATAAAGAATTCAAAATATAACAATTGTACGTTTCAAAACTAAGTCCAGGTTTGGAATATACTCGAAGTGTCAATTCTAGTTCATGAAAATATATTCGAGTAATATCTGAACGAACACTCATGAGGGGTGTCACACACTGCAGTTTTTGAAGAATCACAACATTTGAGTAGTATCGATATGAATAAAATTCAAACAAATAATTGAACTTTGGAGATTGAGGTGTCACTAATACAAAGTCGGAAGTGCAAAAAACATTAGCATTCGTATCATTGAGAAGTACAATCGACACATGAACGTTGAAAACAGCACCACTGCTGTTCGAGATGCTGTCCTTGTTGATGAATATTTTCATGAGGTCATCAAGTCGAGTGAAAATTTGTGACATGGTCACACATGGAGTGTTAAAATTTTCACACCATATATTGGAAAGCCCATCATTACTCATATTGTTAGAAACATAGAAGAGGAATGAAACATTTTGCCTTGCATCTAAATCTGCATTGAAAGCTTTTCTGGAGAGAGATGTCGCTTCTCCCGGGTCATGGACAACAAAATTTTGAAGTGAAGAACTAGTCTCTAAAAAGGTTCGAGAGGAGTCAGGCAACTTGTATTTCATCAATTGATTGATGTCAAACATTTCTTCTTGCATTGGATCCATGGTCAGTGTTGTCTCTTGTTTTTCAATCGGTGTGTGTGCATGTGGTGGCAATGATCGGTCGCGGAGTGATGATGATATTATCGGTGATGAAAAAGCAAAGATTACAAGGATTGCCACGAATGTGATGATATCATAATGACATTTTGTTTTTGGTAGTAGTCGAATCAGATCGAAAAAGTCAAACGAAATTTATAGTCTTTCAAACTCCGCGGAGTTATTTTCTACTTCACGTAAATGACATAGGTATCAACAGCATTGACTTGACTCATATTGGAGGCAAAACTCAAATATTGACCTTTAGCGTATAAAGTTCCCATTTTTTCATAGGTTTTGCTGAATAAATTTCTGTCATTTCGGATAAGATTTTCAAAGTCTATTTAAAACAAGATCCAACAACAGAGATTTCATTCGATGAAGCTTTGAAGTTTTTCAAAGATTTGAAAAATCAGAGACTTGAATATGAATATTTTGGATGTCACATTCCTGAATCTTGGTTGATGAAGGAAAAAATCAAGCGCTTTAAACGTGAAGATTCACAAACAAAATATTGGAACGAAGAAAATTATAATTTCTGGAAACAATATTTGGGTTCATTTATTTGTTGTGAACATGCTGCTCGCATATGGCCGAGTGGTTTTTCTGGAACTGTGGCAGCCAACTGGTCCAGCGTTCGAATCCCAGGGGTTGCTGCTGTTATCGTGAGCAGTTTAAACACCTTTACTTCCGGGGTGCCTGCTAGGAAGTCACTACGTATCTTACGTTCGGCTTGTAAATAATGTACATAAAACCATCGAACAACGTTTATCATCGAATAAACCCATCCCTGAATTTATTTGTTGTGAACATCAAAAGAACCATCACAAGGTCTCCACTATCATATTTTTCCTTCATAACTGCACAGTCAAGGTAATAAATTAATTATAGTTTAGTGCATGATATGTTCTGAACGAAGTGAAGGGCATGAATGTTTCGATTGTAAATATTAAAAGAGTTTGGTTTAGCAACGAAAAATATTTTCATCCTCAAAAAATTTTCTGCAAATTCTCACGCTTTGATTTGCTTAGGACTTCCCACCCACTTGCTTTCTTAAGCTTATTCAGGTACCTTTTTCGCTGATCAGAATGTTCTTGTGGTAAGGAAGAACATTGTGACAGTGCAGGTCCACCTTGATTCGAATCTTTTCGACAAGGATTTTATTGAGCTAATCCAATATTTTAATTATTGTATTAATCATTAATTTAATCTATCATGTTATCATAATTTTCATGGATTTATCAAGCAATTGCTTAAATGTGACTTCACATCATGGAGTTTTCGTCTCTGCCTTCATCCTTCCTGCTTCCTTACGTTTATTGGTTTTCTCCTTTTTTCCCCTGAGCGTTTTTTGGAGTTTATCTTCTCAAATCTTAATTAATGCTCGGGACTCTGCTGAATAAAGTCAATTGTCAAAATATGCAGAAAATCCCACAAACCCATTTGTTCCTTAAAATTAACCAAACTGTTCTTGTTGATTACGTCTTCGAAACACCATCAAACCTGCGGCAAGGAATAGCCAAGATGGTCCTTGCTACCCATGAAATCCTCTTGGCCTCACAGTTTGATTTGCTTAATGGTTCTATGAATAACCCAAATTCGTGTGAGATTTCTTTCATAATCTTTCTTCCTCGATAGCTCAATCATTGAAAACGAAGGCCTGGAAAATTCACGAAATTGATCTAACGTGGTGGCGCTCTTCGTCCAACCTTTGTCATCTAATGGCTTGATTCTCTTTTCTTTGAAGTCAAATTCTTTGATTTAATTCCTTTTTGGCACTTCTTGGCATTCGTCTCCTTCCTTCCTAAACATCATCAAACAAAAAATTATCATCAACACCATCATTACCAAATTATTCCGAAATGGCTGGAGGATATTCAAGTGCTTCCCAAGAGGAGCAACAACGAGTGTTAGAAAAGATTGTACCACTGCTACTATCACTCTCCGAAAGGCTAATGAACTATTCTTCAAAAAACTTTAAAGTGTTGTCTCATGAAATTCAAGTGGTGGCGGGTGTGAATCATAAACTGAAAATTCAAGTGAGTGATTCCGAATGTATTCATGTGAAAGTTTTTGAATCTTTGGATGGAGAATTTACCATCCAACAATTATCGGAAGGACAGCCCTTGCAGTGAGAGACGATTTAAAAAACCAGAGGCTTGTCGCATGTTTTTCCGAATGCTTATTCGTCTGGTGTTCAGTAAACTGAAATTGGAATTTCAAAAACAATATTGTCAAATATTAATTAGCCAATCATTATTTTGTAGGTGTTTCTAAATGGAAGTAGTCAATAATAATAATATCGATATTGAAACAACTACCATGATGATGGGCAAATTGTATGACGAGATGTGTTAATTCATACACACAGAATTACGACACAATAACCTTAATCTTCAAAAAATAGGCGAGAAAAAATGAAAAGAATGCTCTCTCAGCATCACATCGATCAAATTGTTTCGGAAACTAACTACTCAAAATTATCATCAACAATCATTTAGAGGCTTTCGCAGAAACACATAGAACAATGAAAATTATTTTAATTGATTTTCATGCGTTACAAGTGCAATCACCCATCTCGTGGAATCATTCATCTCAAACTCTTGAAAATAATTCTTCTTATATTTATCATCTTTATGAACGGTTGAAAAGAAAATTTGAAAATCAATCGAAAGGATTTTCAAAGTGGTTATTAGTAAGAGAGAAATGGTTGGATGTGACATTCCTAAATCTTACTTGACGAAAGAGCCAATCACATTGTTGAAGGTGGATGGTAATGATT
>NW_025407941.1:915212-948504 GCF_008403515.1 Naegleria fowleri | reverse complement strand
AAAAAAAATAATTGGAATGCCCTCGTCGACAAGCATTCCTTTCGGATCTTCCTCTTTGAGAGGATCGAGTCGAGAGACCACTCCCACTCATGACTATCAAGATGAAGAGTCGGACATGATGAAAAGCTCAGCAAATTCTTCACCGTTTATTCAACCGTCTCCCATCAATAATAACATGATTTCTTCTCCGAGAAATTTTACTTCCGACGAACAAAACACAACCAATAATTCATCCTTGAATCTAGGTTTAAAATCTAATTTAATGAATAATAGAGAAAATTTTTCAAAATATCCTGATCTGCCCAATTTTGAGCTCTACGAGTTCGATGAAATGGAGGAGGTGCTTGAGCGAATCATTAAGGAAAATGAATTTGTTGAGGAGGAATTGTATATTTATGAAGCGTTCTTAAAGAAAATGTCGGAACGATCTGGAGTTACAGCTGCGGCAGCTTCCAACAGCACAGACAAGGATAACCACAATTCATCATCAGCACTCATCAACACGAGTAATGTTCGTGCATCATCAGATACTCAAAACAACCCTAATCAAGTCTCACAAGATAAAAGCAAACATGAATCCTCGAAAACGAACATCCAAAAGTCTCAACAAGCACCAAATAACAATTCTGGAGGCCTAACAGCAGAATCCATGCAAGATGTGACCGGCCCTCTTGAGAACCGCCTCGTTCGAAGAAAATCCATGGACAATATTTCTGTTTCGTCATTCGACGATGCAAGTGACGATGCAAGCAGTGTGGTGAGTAGTGGAACGACAAACACGGCCGGAAAAAAGAAGAAGAAACGAAGACAGGCAGTTCAAGAATATCAATTGACGTATGAAAACAAAATTGAAATTGCCCTTAAAGCAATTGACATTCTCCGAAACACAATCGAAAAGGAAAACAAAATATATGAGAAAGAAATTGAAAGTATGCGAGCTCGAGTTCAAGAAGCAGACTTGGAAATTGAGGAGGTAGACAAGGAGCACCTTGAATTTCGAAAAGAAGTCGTAGAACCAAGAGACAATGGAAAGAATGCAAAAGACGGAGGGCTCTATTCACAATTCATTGCCGCTGAAAAAATTGTACAGTACTTTAAGAATAAGCAGCAACAAAAGGACACTCTTATTCACAAATTGAAACTGAAAATAAGTGAAGTAAGGGCCGTCGTTAACAAATCGAAAGGTCAACTCGAGTCACGAGAGCAATCTGGTGATCAACTAACTAAAACTGATTTCGATCAACTCAAAATTGAGAATGGACTCATGAATAACAAAATCGATGAGAGGAACAATGAACTTGTCGAGTTAAAGCTGAACACGGGGGCTCTTTTACAGAAACTCTCTGCCCTCACTGAAAAACTCAACAAACTCACTCAAGATTCTAAATGGTATCAAAAAGAAATTGAAAAGAACAGAAAGGACTTGGAATCACTCAAGGAAGAAATTGAGTTCGTGCTCAAGGACAAGGACATTGAATTGAGTAGAAATCAGAAAATGGTTGTCCAGCACGAACAAGTAAAAGTTCCTGAAATTCTCACCTACATTAAAATGAAAGCAGAACTCGATCAAGTCCGTAAAGAGGTCACGAATTGGCAACGAAAAGTAGAAATTCAATCCATGAATGAGAGCAAATTGCGAAAGAAACTGCAAGGTCTCTTGATGAGCAATGGAAATCCAAGAATTGCCTCAGCAGGATCCTCTAAAAGTGACTCGAGTTTGAGTGGAATACTGACAACCAACAACCAGCTCTCAAATAAACAACTTTTCAAATAGTGGTTATGAAAGCTGATCTCGACCTTAATTTTATAAATTTGGAAAGAATGGAAACAAGCACAAGACCATTAAAATATTAGAACTATTTTTTAAGGGATTCCATTCTTGGTCTTCCTTCTCTCAACGCAATGATCACCCTTCCCAATTATATCCATCTTCAGTTTTAATTTTTTTCCCACATCACAACAAATTCTAAAATTTGGTGTTTGCGAGCATGAACGGAGACATGTTTAAGCGTTGGAGCTAATTGAAAGAATGTATATTTCAAGTCATTTGCTGAGAAATCACTCTCTTGTTTCAACGTGCATTGAAGAAAAAAAGAGTGTGCGTGTTGATCGAAGCATTCATCAACAAGAATCACTCCAACAACAACTTAATATATACAACAACAACATCAACAGCGCTCTAGCTCTCCATCTCGAATCGGTTGTGAGTGACTTTGTGCCTCTTCTCCTATTAACCAATACCAATAGTTGTTGAGTGTTTAAACAAACCAACAACAAAAACAACAACCCCTACCCATCTACAAGTCGTTCGTGCTATTTCTAACGACCACACTACAGTGAATCCAATTCAAAACTACAGTATTGCGTGAATTTAACATCTCTTGCATTCTACTTTCCAATTACACCTCAATAAGGCTTTCTCATTCGTGCATTTTGAATTTCATTCTCCTCGAGTCACACATCAAATTTTTCACCATCCGACTTTCTCTTCTTCTTATTATACTCTTTTCATACCATTTTCATACACATAGGTAGTGAAAGTCAATCCATTGAAGAAGAAGAAGAAGATTCTTATTGACGACAACGAGAGACCATCTGCAACCAATCGAATTATTGCCGAGAATTTGTAATTGACAGCATTCCATTGGATACAAACGTGCATCCAATCGATCGATTCGTCGTGAAATTTCCACATCAACATCTGATTGCCAAAATTGTTGTGTGTGTGGATTATCCATTTTCTGCATCCATATAATCTTTCCCCATTTTGGAAGAATTGCAGTACCTTCTCAATCATTCATCATTGTAATTCTCTCTTTCGAAAAGAGAAGGTCGCACACTCAATTCCTTTCGCCTCTTCACTCATCCTCGTGTCACAACGTTAAGTGTTTGTTTCAATTCTTCACTAGAATCCTTGCATTCTAAATTTGGCAAACCGTTACTGCCCGTTCGTTTTTGTACAACAACAACAACTAGACAACGACGACAGCATCCACCCCTCGAACGTCATTGACTCAATTTTACACTCGATCATCATCTCTTTGACTTTTACTGTCTGCGCAGCATTTAAAGTCTGAGAGAGAATTGTCTTGGTCGACTCGATCAGTGTTGAAAAAAGTAACAACAACAACAACAACCACTCTATCACCTCTCGGACCGTCACAACATCAATCACTTGTATTAACACATTACCATTATCAATATCACCATCATTGTATCATTTGCAACTTGTTGAAACAATTACGACAATTTCCACTTAGTTTCTTCTCTAACCGTTTTCACAACATCATTGACACACCACTTTTAACAACAGATCAGAGTAGTAGTAGTAGTAGTATCTCCTCCTATTGAACACACAAAATGCCTTCCATTCATCCCTCCTTCTTCTTTCCATTATGTTGGCTTCCCTCTCCCCAACACGATCATTACTTTTCAACTTCCTATAAATGTAACTCCAATGTGAGAATAAGGCTTCATGAATTGTACGTTCATCAATTGAGAGAACAACGTGAGAAGAAGAGGAAATCCATGGAACAACATGCAAATCCTCATCATGATGCGTCGTGGTTGTATAATCCTCATGCCATGTGTGTTTCCTCTCAAGATATTACCATGAAACATCTTCACACCATGATGATGAAGGATCATTCGACTCCTAATGGACGGAATGTTCATCATCCTCCTCCTTCTGCTCACTCGCATCACCACAATCACCACCACCACCACCATCAACATCCTCATGCTCACTCGCATTCGTTTCCTCATCATCATCAACAACAACAAGGTGGTGGAGATCATTCACAACGACAACAACACCAACACTCTCACCAACATCGTCATCCTCATCAACAACACTTTCACGAGAAGAAACAACCTTCCTTTGGTGATGAGGACACGATGGAAATGATTGCCAAGAATCTTCGAATGTTAGAAGACGATGGTGATTATGAAATGCAAGATTGTCATGGTGGCAATCATGGAATGACGAAAATTCACATGGTGGAACAGACGCAACAACAACAACTTTCTCTTTCGATTCTTGCTCCATCTTCCACCTCAACATTTGAAAATAGTTCTTCCTCTTTTTCTGATTCCACCATGATGGTCCAAAATGGAAATTCACCTCAAATGATGGTTGGTCTCGACCCCAATAGTCAAAGCAAACGAAAATCTTCTTTGCATTATCTGCCGATTGAAAGAGGTGAATGGATCAAGCTCGATACCATGTTGTTGAAAGAACGTGAAATGAATACGACTATCATTTCTGAGAGTCGAGCAAAACAACAACAACAATCGAATCATGCTTCTTCTCCACCTTCCAATTCTGGTCGAATGGAAGAATTGCAAATTGCCATCAAATTGGTCGAGAGTGAAAATGAATTGGCTGTCGATCAGTTTGATTTGGTCGTTCAATTATGTACCAAAATGATCTATTCAGTGGTCACAAGTTCGTTCTTGTGTGGTCCCATGTGGGAACTCGAAAACGAAATGAATCGATTGCAACAATCGAGAAATCATTTGCTTTGTAAGGACATGAAAGGTAGCATCTATTCACCTCGTTCTCAACACAATCATCCCAGCCACAACAAAATTAGTCAACAACACCAATTGAATGGAATCCTTTTGAGGAAACATGAAGAGATCTATTGGAGAAAATTCGTAGAGGTCGTCTTCTTGAAACTCATTGTGGATCCAAAGGTCATTGTGGTTGGATTGGCTTACTTTGAAAAGGTCATTCGTTTGTTGGAGAATGAACGAATGAGTAATTCACCACTCTTACGGCAGCATCAAATGAATTGCAATTCTGAAAAGGGTTATGAATCATCTTTCAATCGTAATGAGTTGAAAACAATCATGTGTATTTGTATCATGTTGGCCAGTAAGATGTATGATGAGGATAATTACTGGAAGAGTAAGACCTATTTCAAGTTATTCAGTAGTTTGTGTCGAAAGCGAGAGGACAATCGAAGAATCACCTTTAAAGAATTCAATCAGTTGGAAGTTGAAATTCTTAATGTATTGCAATTCCATCTCGTTCTTAATATGGATGAGTTTAGTCGAGAAATTGTGCAGAAATTCATGAAGGTGAATTTCGAGGAGCATGATGCATTGCTCATGATTTAACAGTATGGATCATTTCCAGTGTTTTATATGCACACTGAATCGTCCTGACCTTCTTTCTCTTTGTATTATATGTTGTTGTACATGCATGACTCAATTTTCTTTGAGAATAAAACTCACTACGAGGTTTTTCTCTGATGATTTTCAGTATTCATCTTTAACTGTGGTCTGTCTGTTAAAATCCTGCAATACACTGCTACCACTCAATTTGTTGAGAAAATGGGGTAGTGAAGAATCTAAAAGATAGTATATTGTTTTCAACACATGCGATCATCCATTCATTATTAAAAGTGATTTCCTTTGAATGAATACTCATTTCATGAAAGCACAGAACAAAAAATGTTAATACAATTTCTCAATAATTCAAGAAGAAGAAGAAAAAGAGCACGTTACTATCATTATATCGCTCAGTACATTCTTATCCACAAGATTGCCAAGTTTTGATTGAAAATCGAGTTCATTCAGAGTTGGAAAAGTTATTGACCACAGTGCATTGTTGTCATAATCTCCAGACTGCATGCAGAGAGTTGTTCCACAAAGCAAATTTTGAAGAGTATTATAAAGATTGGTTTCAATAGGTTTAAATTGGTTTCAATTGATTTTGATTGTGGCGAATTCGTCATGCAACTTACCCAACCACCAAAACTAAGCATTTCGCTCTTTAACGGGTCAAAAACTGATACATGACTACTGAAACCGTTCTGGAATGTTCTCAAACTATTCTTAGAGAGACGTTGAGGGAATAGTTCAACTTTAGTCCACGTTTTCAAAGCAAAATCAAACATCCAACAATCATTAAGCCAATGGTCTCCATTATATCCTCCAAATATCACCATTCGTTGTAATTTCTCGATCATGACACATGAGTGAGAGCTTCTAGCTGAAGGAGTGTCCGTATTCACATGTTGCTTTGAGGAGGTGTTTGAGTCGACACTCCTTTTGTCTCCACCCGGATGAAGAAGGTACCACCTCTTGGTCACCAGTGAAAATTCACATACATCATTATACCGGTAATTATCATCCTTTCCAGCAAAAAATACAATGGATTGGCGTTGTTCATTCAACACCATGGAAAAAACTTCTCTGGGAGAGAGGCGATTTGACTTGTTGCCACATTCTTCCATGTGTGACCAAATATTTAGCTTAATGTCATAGACAAAAAAATCATCCAAGTGATGAACTGAATAACCACCAAATATGACAATTTTGTGCTGATTTGTAAGATAGACACATCTGTGTCCTTGACGTCCTTCTGGTGGTCTACAAAGTTGTGTAGTATCGGTAGAAGTATTTTCTGTGCTGCTGTTTTCGAGTTCATTCTTCGTTCGTCTCCATTTCCAGTTACGCTCGTCCAAAGAAAATTCGAAAAGTTTGTCATTGTAACCGTCATCATTTCCAATACCACCAAAAACGTACAAGAGTTTGGTGAGAGGAGAATAGCAAACACTGTGGCCCCAAATTTGAAGTGGATATGTATTAATAATCTCGTCGTAGTCGTCGTCATTCATGATGTTATCAGTGTTTTCATTTATGTCATCACGATTGTCATCTTGGTTTGTGGTTGGCTCTTCTTCATCGTCATCATCGAAACAGTATTTCTTGTCATGGAATAATTCAATCCATGTCCTTGTGTCCAAATCAAAAGCTTGAATCACAACATCGTCACTCATGTTAGTACATCCAGATACGAAAAGGCACCAATTCATTTGTGAGTTTTGCACCAAACAACCACTGTGAAAACTCGTAGAAGTGGGTTTTGATATCGAACGATACTTGCGCGAGCGATTGACTTTGCATGAATCATCATCACCCTTTCCATGTTTTTCACCACTACTACCACCACCACCTACGGACAGTATTGAATCTGTGATGTTGGTTGTTGATGAAATTATATTATTGATTGTGTTTTCCATTAAAGTTGAATTCGAATGATGAGAATAATGGTGTGAATCAAATCTATCGTTCCGATCAATCCATGTGGGATGATGGTCACGGTTATTATTGTCATCATCATTATGTATTTCTAAAATCCAAGAAGAATACGAGGCTGCAGCCGAGAGTTGAAACAATTGAAAAGCCTCATAACATTGATCTTCTTTCGACTGCTCAGCAATATCGCAAAGATTTTCAATGCTCAAGAAGAACATTTTTTCGCTTGTAGCTCGTAGTTACTAATTGTTACCCGAGAAAATGTCAATTTGATGATAGTCTATCATACGGCATCTGTACAAACCACTCCAGCTGAAGCATGGTTGTGTGAATCTCCTCATCATGTTGATGCCCGAATTTGCCTTTCGTCGGGATCAATGTCATAGTAGTTGCCCGAATTATGGCATCAAAATACCAAAAGTCTCCAATCGAATTAATTCAGCACAACATGAGATGTTGTTGGTGAAGAAAGTGAATGATCGAATTATTATTGTTATTATCATGTCATCGAACGAATTATTGTTATTATCATGTATCGATTGGAACTCTCAATCGAGCAGCGTGAAGAAGATGAAGTTGATCATGAAGCGATAGTTTAAAAAAAACGAAATAAAAATGACCTCCAAATTTTTTCATCAAAAAAATATCCAACAACATCGCCTTTTTTTGAATCATAGAGAAGCCTTGTTGTTGTAGTGTTTTAGAAAATCGTCGTCATCATCAATAATACTCCCATTATTTATATCATCATATACTCACAACAATACTTTAATCATTTGTATACAGAGAATATAATCCGGTTGCAACATCATGTCCCTTTTTACATTTTCTCCAATCGAATTGGCTAGAGTGGACCGAATTCAATTCGGTATCTTGAATCCTGAAGTGATCGAGAAGATGAGTGTATGTGAAGTACTCCATGCAGAAACTTTTGAAAAGGGAAAACCAAAGGAAGGAGGATTAATGGATCTTCGTATGGGTACCATCGATCCTTCTCTTACTTGTCTAACGTAAGTACAACTCTTAATTTTAAATTGTGCTCACAAACATAACTCGTACATTGTGTACATCTGGTTTGTTTTTTTTTGCTTCATGATGTCTTGATCGAATGTAACCCCACTTCTCTGTTTGCATATCTTGATATGGCAAACCTTGTGTTTTCAACTTCTTTAAAAACACTTCTTAACACATAGATGTGGAGGAAATTCGACAGAATGTCCTGGTCACTTTGGACATGTGAGAATCCATCCGGTATTCAATGTACTCTTTCTCAACACAACAATCAAAGTGCTACAAAGCGTTTGTTATCATTGCGGTAAACTTTTAGCAGACAAGAATACACATGCCTTCAAAAAGGCCTCCAAATACCAGAATAGACGTAAACGATTCAAAGAAGTGATAGATTTATGTCGAAAAGATAAGTGCGTCGTGGGTACTGTTGGTCCTGTAGACCCAAATCAACAGCCTCAAACAGGAGATGGAATCGTACAAGATCCTACCACTTCCGAATTAACATTCCAACCTCGAAATGGTTGTGGAGGTATTCAACCTAAGATATCTAGAGATGGCTTGAAAATTTTTGCAGAATTCAAGAAGGATGCTGCTGAAGGACCAAACAAACAAGAGTTGACAAAGCAAGAACTCACTGCCGAACGTGTACTTCAAATCTTTAAGAGAATATCTAATGAGGATTTGGAATTATTGGGATTTGATAGAGACAATTCTCGTCCTGAATGGATGATTATTACATGTCTCCCAGTCCCTCCACCTCAAGTTCGTCCTAGTGTACATCACGGTTCAGGAGATCGTTCTGAAGACGATTTAACTCACAAACTGGCTGATATCATTAAGGCAAACGCAGCACTACAAAGAAGCGAAAAATCTGGTACACCACAACATCAAATGGAAGAAATGGTGAGAATGTTGCAATATCATTGTGCTACATATGTAAATAATGAATTTCCAGGTATTCCAACTTCGACCACTAAAAGCGGAAGACCTTTGAAATCAATCAGACAAAGATTGAAGGGAAAGGAAGGACGTGTTCGAGGTAATTTGATGGGTAAACGTGTTGACTTTAGCGCCAGAACTGTCATTACTCCAGATCCAACAATTGATATTGACCAAGTCGGTGTTCCTCGTTCTGTTGCTTCAAACATGACCGTTCCCGAGATTGTTACACCATTCAATTTTGAGAGATTGAATGAATTGGTGATTAATGGTCCTTTGACATACCCTGGAGCAAAATATGTCATTCGTGAAGATGGTACACGTATTGACTTGAGATTTGCCTCTGGAAAAGCTAACGATCAAATTCAGTTGGAATATGGTTACAAAGTGGAACGTCACTTGCAAGACGGTGACGTTATTCTCTTCAACAGACAACCTTCTCTCCACAAAATGTCTATGATGGGCCACAGAATTAAGGTCATGCCTTACAGCACTTTTAGAATGAATTTGTCGGTCACTACCCCGTACAATGCTGACTTTGACGGTGACGAAATGAACTTGCACGTTCCTCAATCGTTGCAAACAAAAGCCGAACTGCTCGAGTTGATGATGGTCCCAAGAAATATCATTACACCACAAAGTAACAGACCAGTCATTGCCCTTGTGCAAGATACATTGCTTGCTTCTTCAAAATTAACTCGTCGTGATGTCTTTATTGGAAAGGATCTCATGATGAATTGTCTCATGCATTTGTCAGACTTTGATGGCAAATTACCAGTTCCAGCCATTATGAAACCAAAACAATTGTGGACAGGAAAACAATTATTCAGCTTATTGTTACCAAAGGTCAACTTGGAAAATACTTCCTCAACTCATGAAGACCTTACTGAAGGAAAGGACTATTTAGATCCAGATTTACCAGAATTCGATACCAAAGTATTGATCGACAGAGGTGAATTGGTTTCTGGTATTTTGGATAAAAAGTCTTTGGGTTCCTCTCACGGTTCTTTGATTCACATTATTGTGAACGAAAAGGGACACAATGAAGGAAAGAAGTTTTTGGGTGCCTGTCAAAGAGTGATCAATCACTGGTTATTGCAACGTGGTTTCAGTATTGGTATTGGGAGATACCATTGCCGATAAGGCAACAATGGAGCAAATCGAAGAAACCATTAGAAAGGCTGAAAAGGACGTTAAAAATATTGTTAAAGATGCCCAAGAAGGAAAACTAAGAGCAGAAGCAGGTAGAACTATTCAACAATCTTTCGAAAATCAAGTTAACAAGGTTTTGAACAAGGCTCGTGAAGACGCCGGTAACAAAGCAAAGAAGTCTCTCAAGGATGATAACAACATCAAGTCCATGGTCACTGCTGGTTCAAAGGGTTCATACATTAACATTTCACAAATTATTGCTTGTGTTGGTCAGCAAAACGTTGAAGGTAAACGTATTCCATATGGTTTTCGTAATAGAACATTGCCTCACTTCTCTCAGGATGATCATGGACCTGAAAGTCGTGGATTCGTTGCCAACTCATATCTCAGAGGTCTTACTCCACAAGAATTCTTCTTCCACACTATGGGAGGTCGTGAAGGCTTGATCGATACTGCCGTCAAGACATCCGAAACTGGTTATATTCAAAGAAGATTGATCAAGGCTATGGAAGACATTATGGTCAAATATGATGGTACAGTTCGTGATGCTCAAGGAAATGTCATCCAATTTTTATACGGTGAAGATGGAATGGATGCTCACAAAGTTGAATCACAAAGCATTGACATGATGAATTTGAGCGATACCAAATTCGTCGACAAGTTTTGGTATCCATCTCTTGGACAAGCTCCAACCTTTACTCCTGGTTCTGAGTCATTGGCATCATCGGCAATTACAATGCCATTAGGTGGTATCAGCAAGGAACCTTTTGTCTCTCAAAAGGTCTTTGAAGAGATTTTGAGAGAACCAGAGCAATATTTGAAGGAAATTCGTGATGAATACAAACAATTGTTATTGGACAGAGCTGTTTTGAGAACTGAAATTTTCCCATCTGGTGAGACTAAGGTTGTCATGCCTGTAAACTTGAGACGGCTCATTAAGAATGCTCAAAAAGAATTTGGTATTCACCCAAGTGCTGGTAAAGTTAGTGACTTGAACCCAATTTACGTTGCTAGAAGCATTAGAAAACTTTGTGAAGAGTTGGTAGTTATTAAGGGTACAGATAAGCTTTCCAAGGAAGCTCAAGAAAACGCCACTCTTCTTTTCAGCATTTTGGTTAGATGCACTTTTGCTTCCAAGATTGTATTGAAAGAGTTGTGTCTCAATAAGGAAGCCTTCGATTTCATTCTTGGTGAAATTAAGATGAGATTCCATAACTGTCTTGCTCAACCAGGTGAAATGGTGGGATCCGTTGCTGCTCAATCTATCGGTGAACCTGCCACTCAAATGACTTTGAACACTTTCCACTTTGCTGGTGTCTCTTCAAAGAACGTTACTTTGGGTGTTCCTCGTTTGAAGGAATTGTTGAACGTTGCAAAGAATATCAAAACTCCAGGTTTAACAATTTATTTGAAATCAGATATTCTTCACGATATGGAACAAGCCAAGCATGTCAAGGATGACTTGGAATATACTACATTGGGTCATGTCACTGCATCTACACAAATTGTCTACGATCCAGAGCCATATGAATCAGTGATTGAAGAAGATAGAGAATTTATCAGAGAATTGATCGATGAAAATAAGGATCAAAGATTAGATTCCACCACACTGAATCCGTGGGCTCTCAGATTTGAATTGGACAAGATGATGATGAGTGAAATGACCATGACACAAGTTGCAAGAAAAATCAAGGAAGAATTCCAAAACGACATTACATGTTTCTACTCCAATGATAACGCTGATCACTTAATTTTGATTGTTCGTATTCATAAGGATGAAAAAGAAAGAGAAAAAGACGAACAACTCAAGAATCCAACTCCAGAGTTTGTTCAAAAGATTGAAGAAGAGGACATGGAAAATAGCACAGTTGACTTTTTGAGAAGTTTGGAATCTAACATGTTGAATGAATTGGCTCTCAAGGGTTACAAGGACATCAAGAAGGTCTTCCTTAGAGAAGAGACTGACAAGATGACCTTCTCTTCTGAAGGTCGTACCAAGACAAGTCAATGGGTTTTGGACACAGAAGGTTGTAACTTACTGGCTGTTTTGGCTCATCCAAAAGTTGATCATACTACTACTGTCTCAAACGATGTCAATGAAATTCTTGATGTATTGGGTATTGAGGCATGCAGAAATGCATTGATGAGAGAAATGAGAAAGGTCATTGAGTTTGACGGTTCCTATGTGAACTATCGTCACTTGGCTATTTTGTGTGACGTTATGACTCACAGAGGTAGTTTGATGGCCATCACTCGTCACGGTATTAACCGTAGTGATACTGGACCATTGATGAGATGCTCATTCGAGGAGACTGTTGAAATCCTTATTGAAGCTGCTACATTTGCTGATATTGATACTCTCAAGGGCGTGAGTGCTAACGTGATGGTTGGTCAATTGGCTCCAATTGGTACCGGATGTTTTGGTTTGTATTTGGACGAAGAATTGTTGAAACAAGCGGTTGCTGTAAAGCCAATGTATGTCATGGAAACAACTGCCAAATCAACCATGTTTGGTTCTATCGGTGTTTCCACACCTTACCATACTGGAATGGCAACACCTTATCACTCTGTTTCAACACCTGGTTATCATGGAGTTTCAAGTCCTTGGACCTCAACTCCAGTCAGTAGAACTCCATCTCCAGAACATGGTGGATTCAGCCCTTCACCTTACAATTCAGCATTCTCTCCAATTGCTGGCTCCCCAACATCACCTGGTCATCATGGATACTCACCAACATCTCCAAGCGGTGGTTATAGTCCTTCATCTCCTGCTTATTCACCAACATCACCAAATACTGGAGGCTACTCACCATCCTCACCTGCTTATTCACCAACAAGTCCAAGCTATTCACCAACATCACCAGCATATTCACCAACGAGTCCTGCTTACTCACCAACGAGTCCAAACTACTCGCCTACTTCGCCAGCATACTCACCAACAAGCCCAAATTATTCACCAACGTCACCAGCTTACTCGCCAACAAGTCCTCGTGTGACAAGTCCAAGTTATTCTCCATCATCGCCAGCATATTCACCAACAAGTCCAAGTTATTCACCATCGAGTCCTAATTATTCGCCAACATCACCTGCTTACTCGCCAACAAGTCCTCGTGTGACCAGCCCAAGTTATTCTCCATCATCACCAGCATATTCTCCAACAAGTCCAAGCTATTCTCCAACTAGCCCAAGTTATTCACCAACAAGTCCAAGCTATTCACCATCGTCACCAGCTTATTCACCAAGTCGTGATGACAATCAATAAAAAGGAGAATGCAACGAATGTAGTGCAATGCTGTAAATAAAAAGTAATAAAAAGTATGCATGTAGTAGCACTGACTTGCATCAACTTTTGATCTTTTCATTCTGCCAAAGAGGTGGTTTCGCCATAATAACACCAGTTCGATATCGTTAATTTCAATTCTTCTATTACATAATTCAATGCTGCTTCCATCATGGTTTTCTACTTATCAGAGCTGAAATTGGAATTGTGAATCCCTGCAACACCAAGAATGTTATAGTATGATTAAGGGTCTGGAAGATTGGCTTGATGAACTAGGAACACGGAACTGTTATATGGCAGTTTTGGAGCAAACAAGACCTTGTTCAACAATTTGAACAAAAAACATCAAGACCAATTCCAACAAGAACATCATGATACCCTCCGAAGATCCTCAACATTGTACTACTCAATCAGCTCAATCAGTCCCTCTTTTCAATTCTCTCGTCCAACAACCATCTGTTACAACAACCAGTCATGTCCAAGCGTCTTCCTCCTCCGAATTAATTATGATCATCCAACAACCTCAAGAAGAATCTAAAGCATCCATCATCACAATGATGAATCACCTCTCCGTTCAGTGTTGTGGTTATTATTTAACCACTGAAATCGTCTTGGAGATTTTGTCTCATCTCGATACGGCCAATCTCGCAAACCTTTCCATTCTCTCCAAAGAGTGGTATCAATTCATTACATGTACACGATGGATGAAAAGATCAAGAAGTTTCAATGATGAGTAAACATGGTGATCATGATGATTCCGATCCAAACCATCACCATCATTATTATAATAATATCCCTTCGTCCGATGATGAATTCTATGAATCCTCTCCATGTTCTGGCTTGTGGGATCAACTCTTACAAACTCAATTTGCCATCTTGTACTTTCCTTTTAAACATGTAAGGAGTGGTTCGAACAAGATCCAATCGCTCGAGTTTTCCAATCCCTTTCAACTCTGTAAATATTTGGCTCAACATGTTGGAAAATTCAAAGAAATTACCAAATTGCAATTTGAAGTACTCAATCCAAAGAATGATGATCAACTTTGTCTATTCTTTCGAACACATTTGAAAGGAAATAGCAAAGTTGGAAAATCACAAATGGCTCGAATGATTTCACATGGACTTTCAGTGACTGATGTTCCAAAATATGAACCTACGAGTGCTTTTAAATTATTGACTCGATCCTACAAATTGAAATTGGATGACAGCAAGTACTTGTTAGTGAAGGGTTCAATTTTTGACAATTCGGGAACCAAGACGGAATTTTCAAGAAGATCCATCTTTTCACCCAATGTGTATGCTGGTAAGACAAGTGTATTGTATGTTTATAATGATGAAATGGAATCGTTGGAAGGCATTTCAGAATGGGTAAAAGACACTTCTGTTCATTTGACAGGTGGCATTCGAGTTCAATCCAACTCTATCATTGGCTCTAGAGACAATTCTGTTTCTGAGAACAACCAAAAACCACCTCTCGAATTAATGGTCTTTAATTTATTCCCCACATCTGAAAACAAGTCAACATCTCGAAAATCTTGGAAAAAACCAAAAATTTCTCTCTTCACTCGAGTTCGAAATTCCAAAACCATTTCCAATGCATTACAGAAGGCAAAAGAACTTGGAATGCCACTTGTCTATTGCAGTGCTTGTAATGAAGAATATGAAACGGTTAAATTTGTGAATGTCTTGTCGCATGTGCTGCTATGTAAGATGTACGATGTTTTGGGGGAGAACTAATCAACTGTGGCAAAAGGTTGTTGATGAGTTTGATATTAGTATGTGTTGGTGGATAAATAAACAACCAGGTCGTGTCCGAGGCCTTTTGATAAAACCCAGAATAAGGTCTTGTCAACTAAAAAGCGAACACGAGAGACATCTGACAGCGATTTTGACAGACGCAATTACGCTTTCATCGAACCTTATTTGCGTCCTTGAACTCCGATACCTATGTGCACAAAAAAACGTCTCTTCCCCAAAACACTCTTCTGACACTTTTCAACAATAATCTTTAAAGAGACTGTCTCTCATTTGCTGTTAGTCCAAACATCAACTTTCTGAAAGTTCATCTTTTCGCTTTTTTATTCTTTCAATACCAACAACCCCAAAAAACAATACCACAACCCTCACACCACCTTCTCCACCTTTCGAATTTGCATCAGTTTCAAAACAAATCTTTGATGCACTTGAAAACCGGAAATTATATTCTTCTCTCGAATGTGTACACAATTTCCAATTTCCAAACCAACCAACCACAACCTCTAGCAACTTCAACAACAACAACAAAACAAATGATGAAACAAACTTGTTCACATGGCTCTTTTTCGATTGGGAGCATCATTTCCTTGTTGATTTTAATAATTTTGTTCATGTCGTCCTTGAGTGTTGTTGTTGTGGCCTCAACATGGAGTCTCTCACACCAACAACCAAAACAACAGCAACTTGTGGAAGGACAGCAACAACAACAACAGGTCATCACCAACAACAAGAATGATGATGAACCCTTTGAGCAACATGAACGACTTGGGAACCAGCGCGGTGCATTCATATCTCTTCTAGTGACGTTTTTGTCATCTCGAAAGAGTCTTGACTATTATGGAACAAATACGCACAGTTTGGCAAGTGACATGATAGGGAACATCCACATGACATCTCCGTCCTTCTCTTCTTCTCTCGATGATGCCACACTCTCAACAACATCCAACAACTTGACATTACCTCCTCTTCAGCCTCCACCGGATGTCCTTCTTTTCTTTTACAACGTTTCCGATTTTGAAAAGTTAGTTTCTCCTCTCACCAACTATTCTCAAATTGCTCAAGAAATTATTGTCATGACCTCTTCTTCCACCACATTGGGTTGGATTATCATTCCATTGAGAATTATTGTCACGATCATTGATGTCATTCTTTTGATTGGTGTTTGCATGCTTCGAAATTGGGAACCTGTGAAATCCAAAATGATTCCAAGCTTGACCTTGTTATTTGTGAATTTTATTGGTAATTTGCAAACTATTATTGACAAGCTTCCAGTGGTGAAATTGTTGTTTCAAAGTTATTGGAATGAATACTTGTTGGAAAAATTGGCAAATCCATTGTTAGATGCCAGCACTTACTATTCTGAACATTTATTTGGACCTTATCAATTACCTCAATGGTTTTTAGATTGGGCTGTTTTTTCCAATGTGTATTGCTATCTTGTGGCGTATGGATTATATTCTATTTCAATCTTGGGAGTTGTTGTTTACAATGTTCAATTGTTAAGATTTTTTGTGTTAACTTTTCTGAAGGAAAGAAAAGATCAGTTTCGAAATGCAATTAATGAATTTAAGGAAAAAAAATGGAAAAGTGGAGGAATGTGAAATTGCAGAAAATGCAAGAAAAGGAACGGCAAAGAAATAACGAAAGCAATTCCAATTCATCAACTCTTGAAAAGAGAAAATCGGCCAAATCTCTTTCTCGTGCCTCAGTATCTTCCTTGTCGACCTCATCGATGGATGCGTCAAGCACCTCTCATTTAGTGCCAGCAATCAATTTAACAACTGTCCTATCGGTAACGAGCACTCCGAGTGATTCAATTCCAACCATGACCCCTCGATCTTCCATGATTTACAACACTATGCAAGGAGGAGACGATACATTAACCGATGATACCTACGACACCGAAGATATGGTTGTCGATTTAACAAGCGATGACGATGCCGTGTCAACTTCCTTCGAAGAAATTACCAAATTTGGAAAAGGTGTGAAAATTTTGAAACTCATCCAAAGGTATCGAGTTATTGAAATCATCTTTTGCACGTTTTGGATCATACTTTGGTTTATTCTGGTATCAATTGCAATTTTTGGAGTGGCTACAGATACCATAGGAGTTATTTTCCCAAAATGGAGTTTAATTCGAGGATATTGTTCAGGTAATGCCTATGCAAATGTCATCTCCTTTGCAATCATATTCTTTTCAGTGACGTTTGTCATTGCAATGATTTCATGGTTTTTCGATTTGGGTGTTTCCTTATTCAAGTATTTCAAAAGAAGAAAAGCAGACCAAAACAACTCGTTGAAAACTCCCAACTTTTTGTTTTATCACTTTATAGAGACAGACCCATTCGTATACAGAACAGAATTTCTCATGAATATGACTTTTACTGTCATTGGCGTTGTAGTTTCATTGATCTTTTGGAACTCTCTTACATTTACAGCATCTCTTATTGTGGATCTTTGTTTTACTTTATTTGTACAATGTTTTGGAGGTAATTTGGCAAATCCAGGTGCCACAGTGTTGCGTGCCTTGTATAATTATGTGAAAACAAATTCGACCAAGAGAAAACAAAAGGATCATGAAGGTCAACAAGAATCTTCGAAACCAACAGCGATTAAGAATTTGAAAGAATTAGTGAATGCCCCTTCCTCATCGGACTGTTTGAATTATATCATTGCTCATCCAAAGGAAAGAGAATTGTTTTATAGTCATCTCAAAGAGGAATTTTCTTCTGAAAATTTATTGTTCACAGAGGCATTGATGAGCTTGAAAAAGATTAGTGACAGGTTCATGAGAAGAAAAATGCTGAAATTGAAAGAAATTGTGAAATTGTACTTGTCCGAAGCAGAGTCTGTGTTTGAAGTGAATCTTCCAAGTGTGCTTGTGAGAAATCAATTGAAACCATATTTTACAATGAGCAAATTTATGGATGAACAGAACATGTCGGCCAATGATTTGCCGAAAACGGTAAAGGACGTGGCCACTCAAATGTTTCCCAATGTATCGCAAGAAGTGGAAACAAAGGTGAGAGATGCTTATTCTGAGATTTGTCACCCACAATTCTTGAGTGGTGTCCAAACAGAGGTTTACAAGAACTTGTTGGACTCTTATTTCCGATTCATAGGCTCCAGAAAATGGTTGAATTATGTGAAGGAATTTGATGTGTAATTATACGTGATTGTTTCTTCTGCTTGTATCAAGTTTTGCTTGACATGGAAGGACATTCTAGGGTCTTTATCAAATTCATGAAAATACAAATATATTTTGTTATTGTTTCTGAATTTGTTGCTCAAAATATGTCATCCTTGCAAGAGATTCAGATCCAAATATTGCTGTCAATATTTTGTGACAATAGAGATGAAGACATATTGACCTCGGTCATGTGAGGAGTTTCTTGTGATGCCAAGAGTGTTCTTAGCCACAAGATTGAGAGATTTTAACTCCAAACATACGTCATCCTCAATTATTCTTCCAACCTCGATTTTTCTTTGCTCACATACAGGTATTACATTATGTTACAACACAACAGCATATGGAAAATCGTCTTTTCAGGTGACACACTTTGCTTACGGGGCTAGCAACTTCACCCCTTTAACATCACCCGCCTTGTCTACTCAAATCAACACCAATATCTTTAAAGGTTTTCTTTGAGTTAGATTCTGGTTTTTTTGTTTTCTTTGAACTAACACCTGATGGTAAATACTTTCTTTCTTCTTTATCAGCATTCAATTGTTGTTTGATTTTTTCCTTTTCGGCTTGTATTTTCTTCTTTTCTTCTAACAATTTTCTTCGTCTTTCTTCCATCTCTGCATCAGTGTTACGGCATGAAGAAGACATTGATTGAGAAGGGAAGGCGTTTGTTTTGGTTGTTGTAGATGTAGTTGCTGTTGATGATGATGTTGGTGATGGTTTCGTGATGTAGTCTTGAATCACATGAACAAGAGCTTGCAAGTCATGAATATTCAAATTTCCTGACTTGATGATGAGATTTTCATTCTGATCATCAATTTCAAACCCACATAAAAACAATAAATTAATTGCTCCCTGTACATTCATTACAAACTCATTAAATTTCGGATTTGCAAGTTTGATTTTTCTGAACTTTTCTTCATTCGGATGAGATATAATATTACTACAAATACTATTAATAATTTGCAGAGTGGAAGGAGAGCTCAACAGAGAACCTCTGTTGCTCTCAATAAATTCCGATGCTTGTTGATGAACAAGTTCCCATTCGGGAGGAATTGTTTTCATTTTTTTGTTTTTAAAAATAGCATTAGAGATGGAAGAGCAAGTTCATTACTGTTGTGTTTCGATCCTCCACCTCAACAATCAGACAAAAGCAAAGGCATTCTGTTGGGAAATGGATAAGAATTATATTTTCTCCAAATGGATAGTTTGAATCATGTTCTTTTATGGATATTTTGAAACGTCACCACAAAAAAATTCTCATAGTCAAAACAATGCCACACAAGTCGAACCAATTTCTTTCGCTCGCTCCGGTACTTGCGAATACCATGAAATGCGGTGCAATGAAGATTTTGATGCCATCCCTCGTCCAAAAACACT
Organism: Naegleria fowleri; assembly: GCF_008403515.1. Lineage (NCBI taxonomy): Eukaryota > Heterolobosea > Eutetramitea > Acrasida > Naegleriidae > Naegleria > Naegleria fowleri. The sequence continues at coordinate 928,750 of NW_025407941.1, read as the reverse complement.
GCTCCTCAACCAGTAGCTCATTATTTCAACACCATCAGCAACATCAAAAGGCAAGCTATGGAAGTGTGAACGGACCTTTTAATGCTCGAGTGATGAGTGCCAAAGAGGCTCTTACACAGTTTATTAAAGGAGGAAATCGGGTATTCCTTCAAACTGGTATGTATAATTGTTGTTTTGTGATGTTGTATGTTGGCTGAACAAAGACTTTGATTGATTACTCGACGATGGCAAACACCACAAACAACACATTGTTCCGAAACTACAACCTACTCTAGGATGTAACGTTCCAAAGTATTTATTGTCAAATTTGGAGTCCCTTGTGGAAAATAAGGAATTAGTCTTCGGAGAGGGGCACAAAGAAAAGGTTGAATTTGTGGGCCTTCATATCAATTACTATCCAGGTCAACAATCGCCTCATCTTTCTCCAAAGAATAGAGACTATTTTCATACCAATGCCATGTTTCATGGAGCCAATGAGAGAGCAGCCATGAAGGATAACAAGGAAGACCAAGAACCTTTGGTGGATTATCTTCCAATTTTCTTGAGTGAAGCTCCACTTCTTTTCAAAAGTTGTAAATTTCCAATTGATGTGGCGTTGATTCAAGTCTCTCCTCCTGATGCTCATGGTTATTGGTAAGTGAGGTTTTATGAGTGTCTTATCAAAATTTAATGTGAATCAAAATTTTCATTTGTCTTCTAATGTCAATGCATTTATTGAATTTAAACCTCGTACCTGAATCAATTCAACTGATATTCATTGGGAAATGGTACAGCTCACTTGGTGTTTCAGTGGATATTTCATTGGCCGCGGTTGAGTCAGCCAAATTCGTCATTGCTCAGGTGAATAGAAACGTTCCAAGAACACACGGCGATGGTTTCATTCACATTTCTCAAATTAATGCTTTTGTTTATCATGATGAACCACTTTCGGAAATACCATGTGACATTAATAATTTGGAAGAGACTGATAGAAAAATTGGAGAACATGTGGCTTCTCTCATTCCGGATCGAGCTTGTCTTCAATTAGGCGTTGGTAGTTTACCAAACGCAGTGTGTGCTGCCCTCACTAATCACAAAGATATTGGAATTCATACAGAATTAATGTCGGATGGAATTTTGGAGCTTTTCAAAAAGGGTGTGATCACGAACAAATACAAGGGACTACATCAACATGAAATTTTGTGTACATTTGTGATGGGTACTAAGAATATCTATGATTTTGTAAATGACAATCCACAAGTCATTTTCAGAGGAGCTGATTATGTGAACGGTAGGTGGTGCATGATTTCAAAACTCATGTCACGATTGCTTAACTTGTTTTTCAAACACCTAAATTATCTTTAAAAATGTGCATTGTTAATTTACCAATGAAACGACACATTCAGACATTTCCAATATCAAGCAAAATAAGAACATGATTGCAGTGAATAGTGCTATTGAAATTGATTTATCTGGTCAAGTCTGTGCTGATTCTATTGGTACACGAATGTACAGTGGAGTTGGAGGACAAATGGATTTTATGGTTGGCTCTGCAAAATCTAAGGGCGGCAAGCCAATCATTGCTATTCCTTCAGTGACTTCTACTGGAGAATCTAAAATTGTGAACACTCTCAAACAAGGTGCAGGTGTTGTGACTACAAGGGCGCACGTTCATTATGTTTGCACTGAATATGGTGTTGCTGAATTGTATGGAAAGAATGTTCGAGAGAGAGCAAAGGCTTTGATTTCAATTGGTAAGTATTTTAAAACGAAGAATTTGTTATTGACGATATAATTGTTCTCACAAAATCTACCGCAATATTGTCAACCTTGCATAAATTCGACGATCATTGACAACATTAAAATAACAAACAGCGCACCCCATGCACAGAGACAGATTAACTCATGAAGCAAAGCAGCGTTTTGGATACTTTTAAACTGCTTCATTTTTGAAAAATTGCTTATTATAGCTGTGTCTTAAACGTCGCCACAGGACCATCTTCTAAATGATGAATCAAATACAAAAGAATATACTTCCGATTTTGTTTCGCTATATTGCACTACTTTCCTTGTTGAACTCTTTGTCTTTTTATGATCTTTGTTCTTTTGTGACATAGATCTTGCTTGCCTTAAAAATGCATTATTGCTACTGTTGTCACATGAATCAACTACTAAGGCTTTTATCAATCATCTAATCCATAGATGATCTGATAAATATTATAAGGAGGCCACAGCAAACTTGTCAATTTTCACATTATTTCTATTCACTTTGTTTTGCCTCTTTAGATGAAGGCTCAATAAGGAAGGAAGTGCATTCAAAAAAAATAAATAGACATAAAAGTGGTGTTCCCGAGTCATGTCCTCCTCCTCATCAAAAACACCTACTCCAACCTCGGTCAAAATACCCACTCATTCTTCTCCAACAACTTTAGGAGGAGGGATTTCTAACATATCCCAACAACAAGCACAAGGATCAGCCCCGAATCAACAAATGCCTCCTCTTGAAGCTTCATCATCAACTTTAACCACAACGCCACAACAATCACCCTCACGACAAGGACACAGTGATGATACTGCTCCTAATGACGATGCATCCAACAACAATAACACTCACTGGGGCAAGTCTTTTGCGACATTGATCATCATCCTTGGAATCATTTTGGGAGCTTTTATATTGATTTTGGCAACACTTGGAATGTCTTTCAGCGTCTATGGTCTTTATCCATCCCAATGTGCCAAATGTCAAAATGCTCTTTATGCCATTTTCATTTCTCTAAGTATTGGTGCTGTCGGAGCTTTGACAGCTCTCATTGCTTATTTGATTGTGAGCAGAAAGTTATTTACCATTTGCATCTCTTCTAAAAGTGCAACAAGCAATGAAGATCCTCTTTTATATTTGGCTAAAACCAAATTACAAAAAATTCATGCTTGTCCTTGTTCGAGTTTGGGAAGTCGAATTGCAGAATCATTGATTTTGTGCACTCTGATTGTTGTGAGTGTGTTGTTGTTTTTAGTATTCTTTGCAATTTATGTTGCATTTATGGTAATTGTGGATGGTTCAATGGTCAGAAAGAGTGGTTCCATTAATTTGTCGGATATGGTGATTTTGGATACGAGTGCATTGAAAAGCATTCCATCGTATTTGACTCCAAATTCACGAATTGAAATTAAAAGAGATGAAAATGGATTAATGCATGTGACAGGAGAAACTGAGAATGACATGATTTTTGGTCAAGGATATGCATCGGCACAAGATCGATTATTTGAGATGGATCTTGTTCGAAGAGCAGCTCAAGGACGATTGTCAGAGTTGGCTGGAAGCTCAACCTTAGAGGATGATAAACTTGCTCGTTACATTGGATATGGTAGAATGGCAAAAAAAGAGTTGCAATATTTAGATGAAAAAGCCAATAAGACTCTACGGGCATATTCTGATGGTGTGAATGCTTACTTACAAAGTGGAAATGCAATGCCATTGGAAGTGACTTTATTGGGATATACATTGGAACCTTGGACACCCTATGATACTCTCACTGTTGTGAAATATATGGAATCATTCATGTCTGCAAATTGGCACGATGAAGAATTGAGATACTCTGCCATGTCAAAAAATAATGTAACACTTGCGAGAATGGAAGTTTTAGATCCTCCAATTCCATTCAATGCTGCTACTGTGTTAACGAAAGAGGATTTAGGATTGAACACCACTCTTGAACAAGATTTACAATTAGAATGGAAACTCACTCGAAATAATACCGGTGCTTTTATTCCAAAAGGTAGTACTCTCAATAGACGACAAAGAAGAAATAGAAGAAGGAACATTCTGAAAAGTATTCATTTTGCACCGTCAAGTAATTTTGATTCATTTGAAGATGATGAAAAAGATCATACCAGTAGTAGTAGTAGTAATAGTGATCCAAATAATTATTTATTCATGTTCAAAACTTTGAATGACCTTTTGAGAAGAACAAAGAGAGCCATTGGATCCAATAATTGGGCAGTTCACAAAAATTTCACAGACAGCACGAGTGGATATCTTGCCAATGATCCTCATCTCTTTGTACAAACTCCTGATCAGTTCTATCTTGTTTGCATGAATTATGTGAGAACCTTTTCAAGTAGTAATTTGCAACAACCAAAAGAGTTGCGTGGAGCTGCTTTTCCTGGAGTACCAGGAATTGTTTTAGGGCGAAATGAGTATATTGCTTGGGGAATTACTCTTGGCTATACAGATGTTCAAGATATTTACATGTTAAAAGCTGATTCTTCAAAGGAGGATTATTATGTGGTTGATGGTGTTTCACTTCCATTCAAAACATTCACTGAAACTATCAAATCCTCAGATTCTGCACCTGTGACGATTAAAATTCGAGAATCCATATTTGGAACTGTGGTTGGATCGAGTGAAACTGAACTTCCTGCCTATCGATGGGTTGCACAACAAGACAATGACAAATCATTTAATTATTTGATCCACTTGATGTTTAGTAAGAACTGGGATGAATTTAAAACAAATGTCAATGGAATGACCTCCATTGTTTTCAATTTTGCTTATTTGGATGTGTATGGAAATATTGGTTATAAATTATCTGGATTAATTCCAATAAGAAGAGAAGGTCACACTGGTAGATATATTGTTCGAGGAGATACCAAGGCATGGGACTATTCAGGCTATTTGCCAACAAACCAAAATCCTGAATTATTTAATCCTGCAAAGGGTTATGTGAGCTCTGCAAATAACAGAGTCGTTCCTCCTGGTTATCCAATTTTAGTGAGTGCGAATTACTTTTTCTATTACCGACAAGAACGAATTCAAGAATTAATGGATGAATTAATGAAGAATGCTAAAACAAATGGAGCCAAGATTACATTACAGAATATGGTGGACATCCAATTAGATACCTACAGCATTCTGTATCGGGAGTATAGATTCATGTTTGTGAATATGACAAGTGACGTTGCAAAATTTGCTTCCACTAGTTCGTACGCTTCAACTCGTAAATACTCACAACATCTTCAAACTCTATTAGTTTGGGATGGCTATGTGAAACGTACATCCACTGAGGCCTCTCTATTTGAAGGCTTTTTGAGATACTTGAGTACTCTTGTTTCAAAAGAATTTGGTGACAACTCTGAAACTAAGAAAATGGCTCTCTTCTACTTTTATAAGGATGCCATGTTAAGAAACAATGATATTGCTTGTCTTTCAAAGAATTTCAAGTCTTGCACAGAATACGGAGCTGCCACATATATCCATGTTGTTGATTTATTTTACCAACAATATGGAAAAATTCCAGAATGGGGAGATATTCACACCACTCCAATTTATCACATCTCTGGCAAAGACACTCCAATTCTGGGATGTCTTTCAAAAATTTCACTTTCTACAGACGGAGGAACAGAAACCATTCTTTTGAATAATATGAACGAAAATTATGAAACCATTGAAGCTCCAGTGTTCAGAGAAATTATTTCCTTCAACTCTGTGAATGAAGATCGTTTCATTATTCCCACTGGAAATGACGGAAATTTATTCAGCAAAACCTATGAAAATATGGGAACTTTATACGCTAAAGGTCAATATTTAAGTTTTGCCTCCAATATGAGTCAAGTCAATGCTGTCGATACCTATCTCATTTATGTGAAGTAGATCTTAATTCCGCGGAGTTTGACTTGTTCGATCTATTTGCTAGTTTTATATCAATTGATAGCTGCGGTGAACATGTGCTTCAATATGTTTTATGTTGAAAATAATTGAAATAAAGCCGATGATCATCGTCACGATAACATGGTCTGAATATGTTGATTAGCTCAATAAAATCCATGCGGAAAAGATTCTTCCTTACAACAAGAACATTTTGAAGAAGATTCATGAAGAAAGAGGAGTGCGAATGATGTTCAAAGTTTTTCTTTCCACTGTTCAAATAATTGGGATGCGAATATAGTGGATGATTGAAATAAACTTGCTAAAACGAATGCGTTTTCTCTGAATTAAGGTTTTAATGTTTGTCGAATACTTTGAAGTTAATCATCCGTTCAATCCAAATCATGTAATGCATATTGGCCCAAATATCCTTTCCATCTATCATAAAATTCTTGATAGAATTCATAATTCCAAATGCTCATACAAGGAATGCTTTTAATTTTTTCCTTGTCAGAGATTGGATCATTTTCGAGATTTGGGTTTGACAAAGTAATTCGAAGTTCAGATATGACAACGAGTTAGGAGTAGACATAACGACATCCAAACAGAAATTTCGATCTTTTTTCAATCGTTCAGATGCATATTGAATATTCGAATGCGACTCTCACGACATCGAAAGTATGATGGAAGGCGTTTGAGTTTAATTAGCTTTCAACCAAGGTTTTATTATTATGATCAGAACGAACATGTCAACCTTGATATCGAAGAATTTACTACTTATCAGACACCTTTTATTGAAAATTGTGCTCTTGTGTATGAATGTCCTGTTGTCCAATATTTATTTCCAGATTTTAGAAATGCTGACATTGTGCATTGCGAGAAATGTAACAAGAGTGTTCAATTCATTGAAACTATGGGTGAATTCAAATCTCTAATTTGTAAGGAGCAATGTATTGCATATAGACGAGAAAAAGGTGGTTATGGTGGAGGGATGTGTTAAAACTTGTGGATGGAGGAACGAGTGTGGAGAGTGGTTGGTGATGTTGACTGATGTTCCAAATAGATGAAAGTGCCCATATAACTCTGAAGTAATAATTATTCCTGTAATTGAGGTTTGTTCATACGAAACCTTTTTAAACGTAGCGCAAATATTTTCCTTATTTGGATGTCTCCGATTGGATCACAGATCCAAATCACAAGTTCCAAACCATACCACAAATTTGATTCTTTCAATCATGCTGATGCATGCACCATTCAATCATAACAAATTGTTCCTTCATCCCCGCTCAATCAAAATCTTTCACCTCTCTATAAAGTCCTCCATCATCAACCAATTTCCAACCTTGTCCAATGAACCACTTGTTCCCATCAGGCGCATCATACTGCGTAGTACAATGCGTTCAACAGAGAGTTATGGTTATACACATTCCAGGTACCTGTATAACCACTCCCATACTCGGCAGATCCACCACCTTGCTGTTTTTGTCAATATATTAGACACTCGCTCTATACTTGAACCTCGTCCATACTCATATACTTGAACCTCTTAGATTCACCACTTTGGAGAGAGATCAAAAGAAGAAAAGTTTGTCCTCTTGTGCGCACATCAGTGGTCCATCGCTCGTTGCCGAGTTGAATAATCCAACAACAACCGCAACCCTCAACTTCAACCCGTTAGCCTCGAGTGGTTCCATTCAATGGATCCTCTTTAAAAACAAAATCCAAACATTCAAAACAGCAACAACAACAACAACCCTAAGAGCCTTTTTTCTTTTTTGGTTCCGATCACCATCATTGGAGTGTTGTTGTGATTCCTTGTCTAATATCATTATTTGACGACGAGGACTATAACCATCATCATCCGAACTACTCTTGTTGCATACCGAGATCAAAATCTTTCTTCAACTAGTGGTAGAGGATTGATGTCCTCTCGATCTCTGATTAAATTGGAAGAATAATTTTGCAAGAAAGAACAGTCATTGAAATTATCATCATTTGAAATATTGAGGAGCACAATAACAAGCATTACCATCATCATGTTGAATAATAGTAATAATAACACTAGCTCCGATTCCAATAGTAGCCACCATCTTCATCATCATCACTCATCAAGAATGCCAACTGTCAATTCCACATCGGGTATCTCGGATGATCCATCCACCACCACCACCAACAACAACAACCCTAATACCTCACTCCAACTGGCACAACTCTCATTCAACAATTGTCTCGGAGGAGAGTTGCCTCTCCCCTGTAAATACTCACCAAAATTCCCAATTTTTTTCAAATACTCAAGACAATGCAAAAGAACAAGAAGCCATTGCATCCAACAATGAAATGTTCTTTTTTGTCATGACTCCCGATGAAAAGAATCAATTCATGCAAAGGGTTGACCAGTATGTGAGAGAACGACGACCTCACGAAGCACTTTCCTTACTTGCAAATAAGGCAAAAAATTTACAAAATCATTTACAAGATTTAACGAGTCAACAAGAGAGTTTACATCAACAATATGAACAATTAAGACATCAATATCCTTATTTTGATAGAAATAGTAATGTCATGTACAATGAAGATGGTGAATCACAAGAGATTGACTTTCATCGACTGAACCAATTAAGCATGACAATTGGTGCTGTCAAGACACAACTCGTAGAAATTCTGCTCAAAAAAGTTCAAATGTTACTCCCAATGCAACTCGAACAGGAAGCAGAGAGAGATTTGAAAATAATTTTCAATATTGATCCCCAAAATCAAATAGCAAATCATTATGTTGCAGTATTGGAAAAGCAATTACAAGAGAAGAGATTTCGAGAGGAGCAGGAAAACATGGAAAAGTTGAAACGAGGTGGTGATGGGTTAGAAACTATCATTTTGACAGATGAATCAAATCTGCGAGAAACAAGTTTTACTCGAAAACGAACAAACACACTCTATGATTTTGACGAAGATGTCGAAGAGTTGGAATGCCCACTTTGTTATCGAGTTTTCTATGAACCTGTGACGCTGAGTTGTGGCCACACGTTCGATCGAAGCTGTATTTGTAGAGTTCATGATTATAGTGACAAGTGCCCACTCTGCCGACAAACCATTCATGTTGTGCCCTATGACTATCCAGTGACAGTTGTTATTAATGAATTATGTCAGAAATATTGTAAACAACAGTACGAACAACGAAAGAAGGAAATGGAAGAAGAAAATGGTTCACAACAGCTCAACATTAATCACATTCCTATTTTTGTATTGGACTTTGTACTGTATCCTCACACCTTACTGCCGTTACACATCTTTGAACCTCGATATCGCTTAATGATGCGACGATGCATGAGCGGAAGCAAATGTTTTGGATTGGTGTGCTGTGGCCCGAACCGTAATGGTGACATTGCCAAATATGGTTGCATTGCAAAAATTACAAGCTTTAAATTGTTACCTGATGGTCGTAGTATTATTGAGACAGTAGGAACAGATCGATTTAAAATTTTAGAGAAGTGGGACACAGATGGGTATATTTGTGCCAAAGTTCAACTATTGAAGGACAAGACAGAAACTGAAATTAATGTCATGGAGGGTGGGATTGGAGGAAATAATAATAGAAATTCTGTCGTTCGTGACACTCTTGTTTCCTCCGTGAGAATGAGTCACAACACAGCAGAGGACTCGGTCACATCTCCATCACAACAACCCTCATCTTCATCTTCCGGCAACCCTAGAACCACTTCCACCACAACTTCCTCGACTGGCTTTGATAACGTTTGGCACACGGCAGAGAAAATGACCTTACAGCAACTCAATGAACAACTGTATCAAATTGTAGAAATATTCCTGCAAGATGTCGGACCAGAGACCAAACAAACCATCATTCAAAAAGTTGGTCCATTCCCAAAAGAGAACGAGCCAGAAAAGTTGAGTTTTTGGGTGAGTGCCATGCTACCTCTCACGACTCAACTCAAGTTGGATTTACTCGCCATTACCAATACGAAGGAACGATTACGGGTGTTACTGTCGATCTGTAAACAAATTGCACAGTCACAACAATCGAATTGTGTCACTCAATAATAAAGAAAGTGAGAGTCTCAATCTTCCCAAAACGTGTGATGTTGTGATTCTGCCAAAGTTTCATTCACCAAGTTATTCTTTTTCAACCATTGTATTAAGCTATGGAACGCACAGATTCGTCGAATGTACATCATTCTACTATTTCAGATCAGCACTGGAAACAAATAATTGACAATGGCAAGCTCATGCTCAATGCCTTAACACGTGTCTTAAACTTTCAAATAAGGGGAATGAACTGTAATATCTTCAGAATTGAGAAATTCTTTAAATCTGCGATGTTCATTTTGAATCACGTTATTGGTTTTTCAACTAGAATACCAACTAAAGTTTATCCGTCGTTCCAAAGCTCTGGAACTTGTACTTCATATGTCATGGTCAGATGTCTTTGTGAAAGATTTCATAAAGTTGAGTTTTGATTACGAAAATTTAGATTCTTGATGCTCGCTTCTGATTAGAAGCATCCACGCACTGAGCCACAGATCTCTATTTCTTCGGCACTTTGTTTTTGAACCATGATCAAATTTGCATCATTGAATTACCGTGTCTGTTCTTCATCGCTGTCATAATCCCTATTCAATCGTTGAGGTCTTCTCGTGTAAGGTTCAGAATCAATTCTATTTTCCTCATCCTCAGTCGCAGCATGATCTGTATTGACGAGGTTTTTACTCAAAGATGTAAAATTTGAAGAGCGATGATGATGCTGATCGTATATGGAATTGATATTGGAATCCGCTTGGAGATTTCTCTTCCGATATTCTTTAGCACAATAAACAATGACCGATAATAGAGAAAGGGAACATATTAAAAAACCAATCACGCCCATCAACGCGATGGGAATGATGGAAACATATTGTAAATAGGGATTCGGAGTTGATGATGAAGGGTGAGTGATATTGGTGGTGTTTGTTTCCACCATAACCAATGAATACTTATTCAAAGATTGTTGATCTCGTTCAGGGTGAATTTCATATTGTAGTTTTAATAAGGGAGTTGCAGAATGAGCCGAAACGGTCGAGATCAGCCAACATGTGGTGAATAGTAAAATCATCAACACGGAATGATGATGATGCGTGTCGTGATTCAGCATTTTTTTTATGTTGAAATTAAATGAAAATGGAAATAAAGCTGATGATCAACACTATGACATGGTCTGAATAACCTTGCGAGGTTTCGGGTTGTCACCAGAATTGTTGAAAACGCAACAAAGAAGGTTTTGAAATCTGAAACGCAACAAAATTATTTAGAAGAAATACTTTGATCAATCCATTCACAAAATTAATTGTCGATTAGCTCAATAAAATCCCTGCGGAAAAGATTCGACAACGTTGGAACTACATAATGTTCCTCCTTACCACAAGAACATTTCCTGAAGAATAAGAAAGTGGGAATACGATTCTTTAAGCAAAGGAGTTATGTGATTACTGAAATGATTCACATCATCTTTTGGTGATGTTAGGACATGAAAGTGATGAGTTGCGAGTTCTGTTTCCTCACAAACTTGCTAAAACTGAATTAAGTTAATCATCCGTTCAATCCAAATCATGTAATGCATATTGGCCTAAATATCGTTTCCAATCGTCATACAGTGCTTGTGACTCTTCGAATTCATAAATCCTATAGTTTTGCATGTAAGGAAGTTTGATTTTTTCTTTCATCAACCAAGATTCAGGAATGTGACATCCAAAATATTCATATTCAAGTCTCTGATGTTTCAAATCTTTGAAAAACTTCAAAGCTTCATCGAATGAAATCTCTGTTGTTGGATCTTGTTTTAAACAGACTTTGAAAATCTTATCCGAAATGGCTCCCCACAATTTCACACCTTCAACTGCCATTTCAGAACATAAATTATCATTAAATGAATCCAGGATTAAATCCAATCCCTTTGGATGAGCTTTGACAAAGTCCATCATAAAAGTTGTATCTTGTTTCAATTTTTTTAAGGCAAACCATAACACAATATTAGGATCAACATTGTGTCTTAATGCATTCAATAAAAATTCTCGATCGTTCTGTAAGTCATCAGAGAGATATTTCCAATACTTGTAATCCTTTTTAAGGGCAGCAAAAATCACTTCTTCATCCTTTCTTTCAAAAAATCTTTGAAGAACGTCTCGAATATGAATGTCATCGCCGTAACAGCGTGCGAGATTTAAAAGAAGAACATCTTCAATATCAACATAGCAAATTCTGGAGCGATTTAAGATTCCCAAAATCAACTGTTTGTCTTCATGAAAGCATTGTGGAATGTCATGAAATGAACAAGAGCTATCGCTTGTAAGCGCAGTCAAAATTATTTCTCTGTCATTTCGAAATTCTTCAGAGACCAAATAATTTCCACATTCCTCCTTCTTAAATAAGATGCTTCCATTTCTTGTCATGAGAGCTAAAACTATTTCTCGATCGTTTTGAAGTTCAGGGTAAATGTATTCCCAATTAATATTATCTCTTTCACACAACATGGAATTTCTATACTTGTCTGTTTTCACAACTTTCAATACAAAATCTCTGTCCTTTCTCAAATTCATTGGTCCATATTTCAAAATGAGATCCAAATCTCGGCGTTTCAAAAAAGATTTTTCATCGTTCTTCCATGCTGAGTCATAATCCTTGTAAATTCTGGTCAATACTTGGTCAACAATTAGATCATTATCGAGATAGGTTTTACGTAATTTCAAATAATGAACGTGCAAACTTCCCTTGGTCATTGAGAGTGTGCTGATGATTGTGGTGTGCTTGATAATACTCATCTGGCAATTCAACAAGCATTTGAAGTGCTGATTTCATTAGATCCTTGTGATGGCGATAAGAAATTCTTGAATCTTTGAGAAATAAAAGTTGAAAAATCTTCATCTTGTCATCCATGGATATATTTGTTTCCCAAAACGATAGAGACAACCAATCACATGCTTGTGGAACACAAGTTTGAATTTGTTCCTCTTGAATTTTTCCATCAACAATGATAGTCTTTGACAAAGTAATTCGAAGTAATTCGAGAGCGAATTCGTTGTCCACAAAATTTATAAACGACAACAAATCAGGATTCGACGAAACAACATCCAAACAGAAATTTCGATCTTTTTTCAATCGTTCAGATGCATATTGAATATTATAAGCTTGGCATTTAGTTGCATGTTTCATAAAATCCTCATTGTCTCTCAGTCGTTTTGAAATTTGAAACATCTGACAACGCTTCTCACTAATTGCTTTCTTTGCTTTGTCAATGTCATCAAGATCAAATACAAAATCAAATCGACACCTTATTTGAAATAAATGTGCCAACTTTTCTTTCCATTCTTTGAATTGAATGAAAATCTCAACCGGAATGTAATCCAAGATTTCATATCGGCCCGAGCGTAATAGAAACCAAACTTCTTCTTGAAAAGGTTTCCAAAATTCAACAGAATGAAATTGTTCTTGATTAGTTTCATATAACTCTCTAATGTCAATGATTTGCACCATCATTAACTCCAACCAATCATTTTCAGGGACATTTTTATGTTTTCTTCTTGCCCATTTAAGCGTACACTCGTAATCGTTTACGAATTCGATTTTCATTGAATATCTGTCAATAAATGTGGTCAACCATTTCTTCCTTGCGAGTAACCATTTTGTGAATCCTTTGGATTGATTTTCAAATTTTCTTTTCAACAAATCATAGAGATGTTTGATATGGAAATTTTCCATCAGAGAATGTTCTTGATTCATCACCAACGATGATGAAAGAGAGAAAAGAGATTGATGAAAATCAATTAAAATAATTTTCACTTGATCGGTCTTGATGGTGAGATTGCATAATTTCAAGTGTTTGTTTGTGGGAGCTTTCAATGCAACGTGATCGTCATTCACTGGATAGCAT
>NW_025407941.1:907590-915202 GCF_008403515.1 Naegleria fowleri | reverse complement strand
TCATTGAGAGTGTGCTGATGATTGTGGTGTGCTTGATAATACTCATCTGGCAATTCAACAAGCATTTGAAGTGCTGATTTCATTAGATCCTTGTGATGGCGATAAGAAATTCTTGAATCTTTGAGAAATAAAAGTTGAAAAATCTTCATCTTGTCATCCATGGATATATTTGTTTCCCAAAACGATAGAGACAACCAATCACATGCTTGTGGAACACAAGTTTGAATTTGTTCCTCTTGAATTTTTCCATCAACAATGATAGTCTTTGACAAAGTAATTCGAAGTAATTCGAGAGCGAATTCGTTGTCCACAAAATTTATAAACGACAACAAATCAGGATTCGACGAAACAACATCCAAACAGAAATTTCGATCTTTTTTCAATCGTTCAGATGCATATTGAATATTATAAGCTTGGCATTTAGTTGCATGTTTCATAAAATCCTCATTGTCTCTCAGTCGTTTTGAAATTTGAAACATCTGACAACGCTTCTCACTAATTGCTTTCTTTGCTTTGTCAATGTCATCAAGATCAAATACAAAATCAAATCGACACCTTATTTGAAATAAATGTGCCAACTTTTCTTTCCATTCTTTGAATTGAATGAAAATCTCAACCGGAATGTAATCCAAGATTTCATATCGGCCCGAGCGTAATAGAAACCAAACTTCTTCTTGAAAAGGTTTCCAAAATTCAACAGAATGAAATTGTTCTTGATTAGTTTCATATAACTCTCTAATGTCAATGATTTGCACCATCATTAACTCCAACCAATCATTTTCAGGGACATTTTTATGTTTTCTTCTTGCCCATTTAAGCGTACACTCGTAATCGTTTACGAATTCGATTTTCATTGAATATCTGTCAATAAATGTGGTCAACCATTTCTTCCTTGCGAGTAACCATTTTGTGAATCCTTTGGATTGATTTTCAAATTTTCTTTTCAACAAATCATAGAGATGTTTGATATGGAAATTTTCCATCAGAGAATGTTCTTGATTCATCACCAACGATGATGAAAGAGAGAAAAGAGATTGATGAAAATCAATTAAAATAATTTTCACTTGATCGGTCTTGATGGTGAGATTGCATAATTTCAAGTGTTTGTTTGTGGGAGCTTTCAATGCAACGTGATCGTCATTCACTGGATAGCATATGGCCGAGTGGTTTTTCTGGAACTGTGGCAGCCAACTGGTCCAGCGTTCGAATGCCAGGGGTTGCTGCTGTTATCGTGAGCAGTTTAAACACCTTTACTTCCGGGGTGCCTGCTATTGTCCCTATTCAAAATTCCATGTGGGAGCTTGCATTCTCGGAACGAACGGAAAGCTCTATACTGGATGTAATGTGGAGAATCAATCGTATGGACTTACCATTTGTGCAGAACGATGTGCTGTTTTCAAAATGGTCTCGGACGAATGTAAATCAATCAAGGCTGTCGTGGTCTCTACAAATATTGGCGTAACTCCATGTGGAGCTTGTCGACAAGTATTGCAAGAATTTGCTGATGAAAACACAAAGGACTTTCCAATATTGATTGTAAATTCAGAGAGTGGAGCAAGTATTGAGAGTAGTATGAAGGAATTATTGCCTAACGCAGTCGACCTTCACTTTTTGAAAAGTGAAGAACAACAACAATAATAATAACATCAACAGTGAACGAGCCGTCTCACAATGATGTTTATCTATCAAGTGCACGTACTAGTAAATTCATGAATTCAAAACATTTGGACAAACCTTTCTGTTTCTTGGTAGTAGTGTGCATTAAAATGCAAAATGACACCAGCTCTTTAAATTTTGCTCCACTTTGGGTCTTCAAAATTCTTGAGTGTTCTTGAGTGATTGCTAACCCACCATAATATTATGTTGTTCATCGAAAGGTCATCTTGAACCTCATCTTTGCTACTAATGTGCAACAATGAACGCCACATGAGACACCGTCGAGCATTTCAAGAGAAGGTTCAAAAAAAATGAGCAAGAGAAGGTTCAAAAAAAATGAGCAAAACAGACGTATCTTACGTTCGGCTTGTAAATAATGTACATAAAACCATCGAACAACGTTTATCATCGAATAAACCCATCCCTGAATTTTTTTGACTTTGACAGTTGACATGACATGATGTTTTGCAAGCAGCAACAAATTTAGGAGACGATGTACATTTACTGTTACATACATTGACAAACCAATTTAAACATCTAGTGAGAGAAAAATTCCTGAATATCTTTGGTGAGAATCTCCCATTGCTCCCTCAAGAATGAGCTCGAAAGAAATGGGCCCTTGACTTCATGTTGATCATCCTGTTTGAACGTTGTGGCACTGTCCTCACCAATGTCTTCATCAATGTCTGATGAATAACCAGGATCTGTCCTTAATTCTTGTTGGTGAGGAGGTGTTTCTGTATGGTCGCTGCTGAGAAGAGGCTCAGGGGAGGGAGAAATTTCCACTGTTGGAGTCGAGTAAATTCGACGTGACGATCCTCCACTATTGGTTCTCCCCACCAAAGACATACATGGCTGGACCTGTTTGCGAGCTTTCTCATGGCTATAGATTTGTCTCGAATGAAAAGCCCAAGCATTGATCATTCTTGAATGCTTCTTCAGAAGAGACTTTTGGGAACTTGAGGATGCTTGGTTAGTGGTCATCTTCTCCTCATTCTCTTGATGGAACCCCACACTGCTCAACACCTTGTAGTGATCAAAAAAGTAGTTGGACCAGAACAAACTAAGCTTGTCATGATAGGTAACAGTCATCTCTGAAGACTGTTGCCAGCAGCTCGTTGGATTCACCAGAGTTAATTGATAATCTCGAAAGTGAATGGCAGTTCCCACTCGGACATCATTCGACAATGGGAAATCATTCGGTTCCAACTGGTCATATCCTTCAATTCGATCGACACATATTGGCAAAGAGGTGTGATTCACTGTGGACACGTAATACCACCACTCCACATGAAAAACCTCTCCTAATCGTTTCGGAATGTGGGAAAAGAAGACGTTACCATTAAGTGCTGCTCTGTAACGAAGTTGATCCTTCTGGAGGTGCCAATGCCGAGGTGTTGGAACGTGCTCCTCAATGTCCTCATTCTCTTCATCGTTTTCCTCAATAGATTCATCATGATCATCCTCTTCATCAATCATCTCATCCGGATGGCATTCTTCATCAATCTCTTCCTCAAATTCAACAGAATCATCCTCCTCTTCATCATCATCCACACTACATTCTTCAACAACAACCTCCATCACTACTGGTGCGTCTCTTTGCTTTTTTAAAAGTTCGGAAGATGAGGTTGAAGGAGGAGAAGTGTCGTTCATGGAACTCTGAATTGTGTTAACGTTGTTATTCTTCTTGTTGTTATTGGTTGATCCTGGAATGACTTTCACCATGAGGCTGATGATGATGACTTCTTTTTCCTTGATGATGAATTAAGGGTGGCGGCTGTTTCTCCCATTTTTATTTTATTTTTATCTCACATCAAAAAAAATTGGAATTGCCCATCACATCATCAAAAGTGTGGTGAGTTCAGACGCGTAAACTTGGAACTCTATGTGTGTTGAAACCTCGATCAGAGGATGAGCCAATCACCATCACCCAATACAAGGTGAACAGATACTAACCTTTTGTAAAAGGATAGAAACGATAGATATTGGTCAGTAGGAATAAGGGTATGTGTGGATGATCCCTCAAATGTACAAATTGGAAAAATTGAAAATGAATTGGAGAATGCATTCGATACCATTGTGGTGGATCATCGTGCAAATCTCGCTTCGAAACTCTCAAAATTTAAAGACGTCTCTCTCAATAAATTTTAAAAACAACTCAATCCTCTTGAAATTGCATCTTCTCTAATAATGCATCCAATTCTGGTGTGGATGAAACACCTCCATTATGACTTTTTGGATTCATAGTTATCGTCCTCGATGTCAAATAAGATAATGTAGGTGGACTCACACTGTTTGTAGAAGTTTCAGAAGCCACACTTCCTCCAAATGCAAAATCTCTCAACTTTTCATACTTGTCTTTCAATTTGTGATACTTTTCACGTGAACGAAGTTTTTTTTCATGCATTTCTCGAATTTTCTTTTCCAATTCGTGAATGTATTCATTCTTGAGTTCATTCTCACGTTCTAATTGACGAATACGTTCTCGTTGTTCAAATACAGTGAGAGAAATATCAGTAATGAGTGAATTCGTATTTGTTGTTGATGAAGAAGAATGAAGAAAACAAGTGTCATTCGATGAAGGATCCTTATCAATATGAATTCGATGTTCGAATGCAAAAGGAGCTGAAATGCTGTTGTTGGTCTCACTACTCCCAGAAGGAAATTTGGAACTTGAATTACCATCGTGACCATTCGAAGAGTTTGTTTCTTGGTTTGAATTGGTGGTAGACCATGACAGCCAACTGAACCATGAGAGGAATGAATCAGAACGTTTGCTTCTATTGGCGGTCGTCATGGTATTCTCATGATGATCACCAGAATAAGTACATTTCTCGGAAGGTTCTTGTTTTAGAGTGGAGGCAGAGATGCTGCCACTTGTCAATTCTTGTTTCTCCTCATCGTCGTCATCGCTACTGATACTCTGATCATCGGAAGGAGCCAAAAATTCAAGTCGTTTTTGCAACAGCACAGAATTTGAAGGAATAATCATGGCTGAGCTCGAGGGCTGTACTATCGTTGATTCAGAAAGCAGTGGTGCAGTTGTTGTGTGGGCAAGAGTAGCAGCTTTTTGGAGAGCACCAAAAATAGGAGTTGAAGAATTGGCCAGAGAGAGAGAAGGAGGAGGAGATGGAAGACGAACGTGAGAGGTAGTGATGAGAGAAGAAGTACCTGTGCTGATGTTTTTTGATAGGTTTGAGTGGTTGGCTTGTTCGAATGACGACGAGGAAGATGTTGTTTCCTCATGCAAATTCTTGTCAATGGACATTTTTTTTAATTGTTGTTTCTTGAGTGTGTAACGGTTTTTTTTCCAATTTTGTTTTGAGGGTAATCTCAATTTGGGGTGGCATCTTTGTGGAAAAATATTAGTTTAGTGAAATAGATGAGTTCATATTTGTTTGTTGTCAACAATTATTCTACAGAAATCTCACCCTCAGAAATGTCTTCTAAAACTGGAGGTTCATCCTCATCGTCACTGCTATCTGAAATTTCCTGAAATCTATTCATGTTCATTATGCGAGAGCCCTTAGAGTGTAATTGTTGTTGCTTTTGCCAATAACTCTCTTCTCGTAAGAAGTTTGCCATTCTTCTAAACTTATCTGGATTTTCTTGTGATTCTTGTGGCATGAAGGGTGGAAAATTGTGTTGTTGTTGTGATTTTTGATCGTCCTTCTGTTCAAATATACCAGGACCAAATATTCTATTGAACAAGCCAATCTCAAACCAAAAGTCCAGCGCAAGAGCAGCAGCAAATGCTGAAAGCATTAGAAACATTGATGTGCCCATTGGTTTTCCAGTGTTATTAGATTTTGGATATCTAATTTTGTGCCATAAATGATACAATACTAGGGCCCACAATAAATAGTACATAATTCCATTCACATGCCAATGCATTCCACTAGAAATCAAATCGTACAGTAAATACATTTCAAAAGGAACAAGTGAAAACAAGAAAGGAAAACTAAAGATACTCTCAAAATGACCTTTCAACCACATTCCGAAATATCCCAATGTAGCACAATTAAACCAATCCATCCAAGTCATATGTATGACATTTGAAAGTATTTGAGGACTTGGTTTTGTTCCGAATAAATTATTAAAAAAAGGATCATGAACATGACACAATCGGGAGAAAAAGTTCGTGTCGGAAATGTCGAGTCCCATGTAATTCTCTTTTCGAATCCATGCTAAATAGAGAGTAGATACTACCAATCCTAATAAACATTTCAGTAGTTGTCCACTCATATATCGATCAATATTTGCCTTCTCCAAATATTTGGCAATCCAAATCTGATACCAGTTATAGAGTCCGTAGACTTTGAAAAGGCTACTCAACAAGTGAAGCATTTTTTTGTTGGCAAATGCTACAAACTCCATAATAATGACAAGAGAATGCAGTTTGAAGACACTTTTGTGTACTCATTTGGAATCTCAGTTGGATTTGGACAAGGGTTTTTGTTGTTTGGAATGGTCAAATCCAAATATTTGAAATTATTCCTCTTTTTTATTTGTTTTTCTGAAATTGAGAGATTTGAATTTTGTCTTTAGAGAATTGTTAGGATCGAGAGTTTTGATAAACTGATGCTTGTTGGTTACATAAGTGTATGTAACCAGGTTGCAAAGCAGAAAGGGTTTTCTTCTCCTCTTCTGATAAAGGATAGTTATTGAGATCATTAGCAAACGAGACCACCTCTTTGATCGTCAAAAGAATTAACAAAGTCAACACATGACTGATAAGCATTTTCAATCAAAAAAAATGTCAAATCCTTTGGATGGAGTATCTTTCTATTGCCTCAATGTACACATCTCTACACCTAGTCTTGTTATCAAATGTAAACGAAAGTACATGATTGGTCAACATTCTGCACATTCTACCATTAACGTCTGAAAATGGATGGGTATCAAAAAAGTTAAAGGCCAAATGAGCTGCCAATTTAAAGAAATTTTCAGAATTAGAAGCATCTATAGATTGAACGACAGTGTTATAATAATCAATGAGTCCTGTGCAACGGTTTGATATTAGCTCAGGATCAACAAAATAGTGGAGAGATTGGTTATTCCGAGCAGTAAAAGCGGAGTTATATCTATATTCACCATTGCTGTCCATGATGTCTTTCATTATAAAATTGAATGACATTCTTGAATAATATTCTCATCGAGGTAAATGGAATGATGTATCTAATCTTTGCTTGTGATTTCTTCATGCACTTATTTCCTGCAAATATGTCAAAGATTTGTGAATATTAATAATCTCTTTCGCTTCTTGGGTGTTCTCAATTTTCTTTCCTTCAAGATACTGTTGTAAAGTGGTCAAAGTTTCATATTTAGTTTAATAACCCACATTCTCACCCTTGTTTGAATAGAAAACAAAATCTAGCGCCGTTGTGGTGAAAAAATTCCGAAGATCATGCTTGAAGGTTTCGGATTTGCTTTTCTCAACCACTGCTTTTATAAATTGTAACATGTTTCTAGCAAATGTCATAAAACGGAAAATCATCCAGTGAGAACGTTAAGTCAAAGTGTAAAAGACTGCTCTCATTTTGGTATTTGGTACTTTTGCTCCTTTTTGAACGGAATGGAATAGTGTTTAGGCTCAACTATTGTCATCAAGTGGTTATTAAGGCAAGACACGGTGATATTTTTTCTGAAATTTTTTTTATTCAGTAAATTGGAATTTTACTTGTTTGTTGTAAATATCAAAATGGTTGAGCTAATTTTTATCAATTTCAATTTTAAAAAATTTGCCTCTACAATAGAGGAAGAAAGCATTAGTATCGGCTCGGGTGAACCATTCAATCCTTTATCCTATCAAAGAGAATAAGGGAACTGGAAAAGGAGGTCAAATAACTCTCCTCAGAAAACAAGAAATTGAAGACAGACCTTCAAGAAAATATTGATAATCTCTTGCAGGACTTAATACAAGATTCTCATGATGAAAACAAGAAAGTTGAAACTA
>NW_025407941.1:886760-907580 GCF_008403515.1 Naegleria fowleri | reverse complement strand
ATTAAGCTTGCGAATGAAAATGTCAGCTTTCACCATCAAAAAATGAAACGAAGACTCTCTCATCATGATTGCGCCACAGCAGCACTTGATCCTCCTGCAATCAAACACACAAAATCATCGAATAGCATCATCATCTCGTCAGAAGAACCTGTGGTCGTGAAAATTATTCATCATCTCCTGTCGGAACCATTGGTGGTGGATCGGATGTATCAACTCTTGCAACAAAAATTTGAAAATCAATCGAAAGGATTTTGCAAATGGTTAAAGGCAAAGGAGAAAGTCTTGAAAGAATCTCACGGTCCCATAGAAATTGAATTCATGAATGATGAGGAATATGTGATTAAACGTCTCTGTGATGGCTCTTGGTACTTTCCGATGAAATGGATCACAACAAGCATGGACATTTCAAAACTATGTGAAAATAATGAAGAAATGATAGGTAGAATTGATTTTTGGAGACCTTTCAAAACATCCATTTTGAAATCCCTTTCTTGCTATGAAATGAAAATTTTACATTACATTCCAAAAGAGTTTTTCTTTGAATATAAAAAAGAAATTTCAGAGATATTTCAAAACAAGTGGGAATTTACATTTTTATTTGACCTTGATGATTTTGATCAGGCCATGCATATACTTACTTTTGAATGGTGTCAATTGTTTCAACTCTCAGAAAGATTACGAGACAATGAAGAAGTTGTGAAACAAGCCATTCAACGTGACCCTTCGAACACGCGATATGCATCTGAAAGGTTGAAAAAGGACAGAAAATTCTGTATGGATATGGTTCGTTCCAACTATGACGTCTTTCCAGAATTATCTCAAGAATTGCAAAGAGATACAAAATTTATAATGGAGTTGTTGAACACAACTTCTATCAATGAGGATGATGGAACAATCCAGGAAGACCTTCTTTCAACAAGATGTAATATTCCAGAATTAATCAATCACATAGGTCAGGACATTCTCAATGAGCTACCATTGGAAACGATCATGCAAGTCTTTCAACAATTATTTCTCAAAGATGCTCCTTTTTGTCTATCCAACAAGGACATGTTGAGATTGGTGCTTCAAATGCTTCATCATTTACCTGATGAGTACTATCGAGCACATAAGAATTATCAACGCCATCTCACACAACAAGGACAATTTGCTCGATCATTATTTGAGAATTGGGAAGAATCCTTCCAAGAAGAACTTGGGGATCATGAATATGTTATTCTATTTGCACAAGTGATGAATCGAGTCTACATGCATTTTGATCAAGGAGATTTGAAAAATGATGAAGAATTTATTTCGAAGCGTGTGGATTTGAGACTCATGATGAAATACTCACAAATTTGTTTGAGACACGACAGAAATTTTGTGTTGAAAGCTGTCGAGAGGAATGGAACTATTTTCAATGAAATTTCATATGAAAAATTTCGAAATGACAAGAAGATAGTTTTAGTTGCTCTTTCGAGTGAAAATCCATGTTCATATAACAACATTCCACATCAATTTCACAAAGACAAAGAATGTCTTTTGACAGCACTGGAAAATGCAGAAATGGACGATCATCTACTTGACTATCAATTTTCAAGATATGTTGAAATGAATGATCGAGATATCATCATTGCTGCCATAAAGAAAGATGGCGAAATGTTATCGCACCTTCCCATCAATTTTAAACAGGATACAAACTTTATTTTGAAATGTGTGACAGAATATCCACACATTATGGACTATTTATTAGAGACCAAGGATGTTCTTGTAAATGATGAAATTATTTCCGAATATGTGAAACACAGTGGTGTAATGACAAAGAATCTCTTAAATTGGCTTTGCAAGAAATATTTCAATGATCGAAATGCAGAAGAAATTTCATTGGACGAAGCTGCTTCATTATTGTACCGTTTGAGAGGCCAGAGATTGGAATTTGAATATTTTGGATGTCACATTCCTCAAAATCACTTGTTGAAAGAGCCAATCAAGCTGTTGGAGGGACATTCAAACGTGTTTTCAAAGTCGGATTTCTGTATCGAACAGGATGCTCCACTCAAGAAATACAATTCATGGAAAGAGTATTTGTTTGGGAATGCAAGTTGGGAAATCTTTGAACAATGTTCTTCAGGGTGTTTTGATGAAAACGATTCGGAAGAGGATTGAATACTGAGATCATATGGAAATAATGGATAGAAACCCAACTTTCAATTTGCTTCACCTTCTCAAGACTACCACTATTGAACTCATCGATGTTGATGTGTTTGATTGATCAGTTTCAGAGGGAAAAATTCAAGAGGAACAAATCCAAACTTGTGATCCTGAGAAATATTTCGAAAAATTCAAGAGGAACAAATCCAAACTTGTGATCCTGAGAAATATTTCGATAAGTGGATCTATTTATCAGATTGGAACACCAAGATATCCATGTATGAAAAGATGAATATTTTTCAACTTTTATTTCTCAAAGATGCAAGAATTCCTTATCGCCATCACAAGGATCTAATGAAACCAGCAGCACTTCAAATGCTTGCTGAATTGGCAGATGAGTATTATCAAGCACACCACAATCATCAATACACTCTCAATGAACAAGGGAAGTTTGCACGTTCATTATTTGAATTACGTAAAACCTATCTCGATAATGATCTAATTGTTGACCAAGTATTGACCAGAATTTACAAGGATTATGACTCAGCATGGAAGAACGATGAAAAATCTTTTTTGAAACGCCAAGATTTGGATCTCATTTTGAAATATGGACCAATGAATTTGAGAAAGGACAGAGATTTTGTATTGAAAGCTGTGAATGATAATCTTTTGGTGACATAAGATATGAGGACATTTTATCAGAACTTCAAAACGATCGAGAAATAGTTTTGGCTCTTATGAAAAGAAATGGAAGAATCTTATTTAAGCAGGAGGAGAAATTTGGGATGTATGTAATACCTGAAGAATTTCGAAATGACAAAGAAATAATCTTGGCTGCTCTTAAAAGTGATAGACCTTGTTCGTTTAATGACATTCCACAATGCTTTCGTGAAGACAAAGAATTTGTTTTGTCAGCTTTAACTCACTCAAATACTAATATATTCTGGAAACAATATTTGGGTGCATATGCCTACGTTTTCACAAGGAATATCAGTTGAAACCACCATCGCAAGGTCTCCACGATCATATTTTACCTTCACTTGTGGAAAATTACTTTTAAAATCAATGCATTAATAAGAAGGAATAAAAACATATTGTCTCTTGTGTGAAATTCCTTCTCTTCTTTCTTTTTCTTGATAATACTCACAAAAATCAGCTGCAATTTCCCAATATCTCACTTCACCATTCTTGGCACCATTTTGTCCTAAATTATCAATTCTTGTAATTCGATCTGAACATGGCATAATACTTCTCTCATGAGGTTTTCTTAAATCTCGAATAAGAACACCCAAAAAGTACCATTTATCAGTCTTGAAAATGGAATATTCAATAAAAGCATTGAGAGAGAAAGACTTGATTTGTGTGTTTCCATGTGCATTGAAAATTTTCAGGTTTCATGTGAAACGATTGACGTGGAGTTTTCACAGGAATGATGGAATGAGGTGGTGGAGCAAGTTCAGGAGTGGGATATCGAGAGGATGGAGCTCTTGTAATTCTTGTTGGTGATGATGATGGTTCTTGTAGAGGCTGTGAAGGTGAATTCTCGCTAGTGTTGTTGATCATGCTCAAGTCGTTGCTGTTGTTGTTTTCGTTGGTGGATGAAGAATTGGATGTTGTTGAAGTTGTGGAGGTAGAGGACTCTTCATGAGGAGATGTTGAAAATATTGTTGGACTACTACTACTACTTGTATTGCTTTCTTGAATCGAGAGAGTGTTACGACGACCATGACGAAGGTGACGACGACGAGCATACTTTGATGATTTCTGATGAAAAGTCTTTTCCTTCACTTTGACAACCATATGTTGTTTTTTCTTTTCTTGATGTTTCTTTTCGTT
Organism: Naegleria fowleri; assembly: GCF_008403515.1. Taxonomy (NCBI): domain Eukaryota; phylum Heterolobosea; class Eutetramitea; order Acrasida; family Naegleriidae; genus Naegleria; species Naegleria fowleri. Next base: position 903,614 of record NW_025407941.1, on the reverse strand, counting down.
AAGAAATGCTTTGAGGAGAGCTGCTTTCAATGATTCCACATCTTGTTTCTGAATCATGTGTTTCATTTCTTCTTCTTCTTCGTTCTTGGATGATCCAATCTCTGAACTTGTTGGTCTTTCTAATGTTGAGGAGCTAGTTGTTGGCTTTGTTTCAAAAGTTTCTGGTGTTGTAAATTTCGTGTCAGTCACATGAGAGGATTCGACACTTTGAACGTTGCTTGGAGGTACATCCGATGGTTTCTTTTCGTGATTTTCTTGTAATGAAAGAGGAGGAGGAGCAGCAACAGCAACACCATCCTCACGAGTAGTTGATGAGGATTTCGTCGTCGTTGTGGTTGTTGTTGATTCCATTAATGGTGAGCTTTTTTCAATTCTACTTGGAATTGCAGGAGGTGTAGTCTTGACAGCAATTTCATTATTATTGATATTAACAGATGTGTCTTTCATGTCATTTCCTAATAAACTATTGTGTAGTGGTGGTGGTGGTGGTGTTTGTTTCAATTCGACTCGAACATGCTCGTGTGATGGTTTCATCGGTTGAAATGAGGAAGATCTCACTTTCGAGTCACTACTACCACCAGGTGCTATTTCTTCATCCATCATGATCATTATTTGTTTTGGTTCTTCTTCTTCTTGTGATTCTGTGTTCATCACTCTTGTTGTGACTAATTCTTCAGGAACTTCTCTCCGTGATCCTTTCATGAAAGGTGCCAATTCCAAATCTCCCTCATCATCATTGAGATTCGTGCCATACGAAATGATCTTTTCATACATGTATTCATCGAATGAATCTTCATAGGGAATTAATTGCTCAGTGACGAGTGTGGTGTTAATGAAACGACAATGATGAGACATGGAATGAGCATGTGAACTCACTGCAATATAAATATTGGAAGGACTTGGATCTAAGGTTAAATGATACATGGATCGATGATAATTGTAGAAATCAGGTAATGGTTTTAAATCATCTTCTAATGTAATGACATAGAGGTAACTGTACTTGACAAAGAGTAAATGAAGACCCCAGATGGCATGAGTGGACATTTTGGGAATTTTCATATCGAGGAAGGAAGGATCGAAACGATCACCAAGTAAATTTCGTAAATTGCGTTCAAAATTGTGAAAATAAATGTGCATTTTCACACATGTCACAGTGGTGAGAAGTTCTAAAATTTCATCAAATTCATTTCCGTCAATGGTCACATAGATTATACTTTTTTCAATGTCATGAACTCGACACACTGCTTTCAATGTTTCAACGAGTGGAAATGTTCTCTTGAAACATCTCAACCATATGGGCAAATGTTCATTATGATTTCCAAAAAGAGACATGTCAAATTTTTCAGAATTTAACACAAAATTCAAATTATTCATGTCATCTCTCCAATCCAATAAAGCACTATCATTGACTTGCAATTGACTTGCTCGACGAAATTCTTCACGATGTGTGAAAAAATAATTTCTAAATTCAGTTTCTTTGATTTGAATGTATTTCATGGAGGAGGAGGAGGAAGAAACAGAGGCAGTAGCATTTGTGGATGCATTCTTTTTTGTTTCCTCTTGAGATTGATTCTGAAATTCCATTCCTGAACTCGACGATGAAAAGAAGGCATTACGACCTCTCGTATGATTATGATTTTGATTCATTGTATCATTTCGATGTGATGAAGAATGTTGGAGCGGGTGACCTTTTACATCTTCTCCATCTTTTCCACCACCATCACCACTTTGACCCCTCTGAGCATCATGATTTTCAACAACGTTGTTGTTAACAACAGGAATGAAATTATAAAAACCTCTCACTCTTCTCTTGAATGCAAATTTAGCTTCTATTCGATCCTCCGTCGGATATGTATATGGTTGAAACAAATGGACATGCTGTGGAGTCAAATAGTACGGAACATGCCTCGGAGTACTATTCGGAAATTCCAACATGGAATCATTTTCAAATACGGTCCGATACAAAGGTATGAATGGGATCATACCATCGTTCGGCATCGGTGAGTTTTGAACATTCTTGATATTCGAGTGTGGCTAAATGATGTTCCAACGAAATATTGAGTCGTGTCGTGAGGTTTTTGCGTAACCATTCTAAACGTTGGTTATCGAGATCAAAGGCATGAATGACTCCATCTTGGTCTTCCATAATGTATGAATTGGGATGAGGATGATTAGTGGCAGGAGAGGTTTGAGATTTTAGAGAACGAAGAAGAGAATTTGGTTCTGAATGTTGTTGTTGTTGTTGTTGTTCTTGTTGTTGAAAGAGGAATGATGAAATTTGTTGTTGTTGTTGGTCATCATCACCGACGGAAACACCACCCACACGACGACGATACACAAAATAAAAGATTAAAAGACACATTAGAAAGAACTGAAAGACCAACAAAGCGAGACATGATTTTCTGGTGAGTTTTAAATGATAAGCGCAGAAGAAACGATTTGGAGTGATGAAGGTGTTGTTGAGTATGAACTGCTGCTTGTGGCGTGTTGGCATCTGACGTTTGGAGGAAGAAATGTTTTTTCTTCATGACAGAAAAGAACACACCTCCGTCATACATTCCATTTTCGAATCTTCATCGCCATTTTGCGAGGTTTTTTCGTCTTATACCAACATGGATGAGAAGCACTATTTTACAGTACACCTTTCTCGGAATTTCTGAATCTCCATTTCCAACCAACATTCACACACGTATCTGTTTTGCCGTTACGTTATAAACAATCTTTTACATTCATACAAAAGAATTTCAATCCACACAAAGAAACCAAAAGAAATAGGTTAGTATTTCTGACAGAATGGTTTGCTAATCGCTAAATAATCATCCAGGAACTCCGAATAAGTGACCAAGAGCGCTCCAGTGTCAATTTAACCCAAACGTCAGTTTCTTCAGAGAAAGATGAAAAGTCTTTCGAATATACAACACAAACAGACCTTTTTCCAGAAGATTCTAGTGATGTGCACACTATATCAAACACAAGATGAATCATCAAGGCCCACACGATGTTTCGAAACATAATAATATCAAGTAGATTCGTATCGTCGTGGTCGATACTCGTCGTCATGATTTGAATCTACTTGATTTGGAAGTTTTGGATGTCGGACCTTGGCGCCAGAACTCTACCACAAACTTAACTGCAAAAAAAAAGACCCGTTCTTCCTCAATCAACTTCATTTTCAGCCTTAATTGACTCGGTGCTACCATCATCGCATCATCATAAGGCTTACAAGTAACAACATCTCAACCACGCGTTCACTACAAAGAAAATCATCCATTCATTTTGAACGAGTAATCCCTTTTATCGGCCTGCCACATTTAATAATTTATTGGGCATTATCGTACGAACGAACGAAGAAACTTGAGCAACCACTCACCAGATTCGTACGAAGTATAGTGCTTGACCAGTCAAAGGTATGTTGTTGTGATCCAGTCGGCTAATTGAATACCAATAATCATGCTTTGGCCGTTGACCCATCATTCACGAACAAAGGCTTTCTTTCCAACGAACAACAATTTTGAGAGTATTCACCTTTCGTGTCTTCATCGTTCATCTTCTTTCAACTCGCGTAAATCCACTCTTCTCCTCCGAATCACCACATCTTGAAACAATTACTATCTTCCAATTTTCATTCAAATGGACCCAAATCATGAGGGATCAGCACTAGGCTCAAGCGTTTCCAATGAAGCAAACGGTAATTCGTCTCTCTATGCTTCATTATGGCTTCTCATTCAACAAGGCTTTACCAGGCTTGTCATATCAATGCAAGCCTCAGATCCAAAAGTTTATGGATGGAAGCAAAAAACAATATCAGGCCTTTACTACTTGTACATATTCTGGGTGACTTTGCTTCTTCCAACTCTAGGTCACTATAATTGGGGTGAATGGGGAGACTGGCTTTTTACGGTGGCCAACTATCCAATTACCTTGTCTCTGGACCTTGTGCCTTATGTTGCCATTGTTCCGATTGCAGCAGCTTGTATTGTGTTGGTGTTGAGCACGTTGGTAAGCTTTGGGCTTGCAATGCATGCAATTTTTAGATCAAGCAAACATTTAGATCGCTTGAAGAAGACAGCATCTCTTTTGGGCAATATTGTTCATATTCTTAGCATGATTATTACATTCATTTTCTCCAGCTTTATTGATTGCAAGTCAACGGAACTTGTTGCGATTGAAGGTTACGATGAGAAGGTCAACTTGCTTACCAGATTTGATAACGTACCATGCTCTTCTGAAGGAAACATTGTACTTATTGTTTTGGTTATTATTTCGCTATTGGCATTGCTGATCATCAATTTCCTTATTGTGATGATCAATCAAGAGTCTGAGCAAACAATCGGTGGATTCTTTATTTCGGACAACGGTTTGACCATGGCCTTTCTTGCCGTTTTCAACCCATTTCAGCTTCTGGCCATGTATGTCATTCCTGAGCCCTACATCTATGTTCGATCGATCATTCACATTTTTTTCACAGCAATCCTAATGATCCTTTTAGTTTTTTATTTACCTTTTTACAGAAGAATTGAAAATTCTGCTGTTTTTGCAATGTTTGGAGCAAGAATGGGAGCAGCAATTGGCGCTCTTATTACATCCTTGGTGAATACTAATCGATTGTCAGAATTAGGAATCGGTTTATCAGGAATGACAATTGGCCTGATGCTTGTTGGAGCGCTGCTAAGTTTCACTGGTTTGGAAATTTATACGAGGGTCATTTACAACAAGGTTAGAGGTCGTTTCATGATTAGTATAAAGAGAGCAGAAGCCTTGTCCTCAATTCTAAGAAGAAGCGAAAATTTGCAGGAAAATGAAAAGCTTCCTCTGAAGATGCTTGAAAAAGAGGCGTCATTGGTATATCAAGAATTTGAAGAAGATGGTCGCCTGCGTCATTTGAACATGTTTATGAAGTTTTCCATGAAATCTACCAACAAGACAGAAGCTGAGCAAATTACAGATGTAGAAATTGCTTTGAGTCTAATTAAGGGAGCCTCACTACAAAAGAGCTTTAGTGATGCTCGATTATTACTTACGTGCAGCTTAATCGTTGCCTATTATTGGAAGAATGAAGTGAACAGCCAGGTGTTTGCAACAAGCTTGCTGAAAAAGGCCATCAAAGCAAAACCAAACTTTATTTACAAATTTTTGATTGCAGAGAGGGAAAAAGAGTTTGAAATGATAGACAATTCTCATTCATTTGAGCTCAAGTTCTTTTTAGAGAGAATGGACAAGAATCAAACAGAACTTTTTGCCTTACACCGATCGTTTTGGAAGGAAATGACTAATGATGTTCTCAATCTTGATAAGATCGAACAAACCAACCGAAGAGCTTCAGAACTCATGTCTGAATGTGAAAATACCTTCAACAATTTAATGGCCAAACACAGAAACAACAAGACGGTCCTTAGATATTATGCTTCCTATGTAGAAAAATTTAAATTCAACAAGGATTTGTCACAAGAACTCTATCAAGAAGCAATGGCTATTGAGGACGAAGAGGCCAAATGGAAGACTCGACCTAATAAGAAGGGAGGAGGGAAAAAGAACAGAGTTGTTCCCAACTTCTCCATGAATTTCGAAGAAGCTCCACCTCCACCTTCAACAAAATTCGCAGATTCCAACCTCAAAAGTTTTTCATTTGGGGCCCATAGAAAGAGCGCTGTTGGTGGCTCAACCGATTTCAATGATAACTTTGACGACTTAGAAAATGATAACTTTGAGAGGCAATCTGAGATGGATCTTGGATCTCAAAGATTGGATGGTGTTGAAAACAATCCTCAGCTTAAGAGAGAGAACGTTTTGAGATCATCATTGGCCACACCCCAGCAACATTCCTTCCAACTTATTACCTTCTTTGCTTTTACAATTATTTCATTTCTTATTGTTGCTGCCGGTATAGTTTGGAATTCTATCATTTCAAAACTTGTTCTGACAGATATTCAAGCAGTTCAGAGTGCATGCAAACCAAGAATGATTCCTTTATATGCCTTGAAAGACTTGCGAATACTTCAAACCTTTGACTACCTCTATGGATCAAATAAGAACGTAGCAGAACGAGATAACTTTCTTAACCAAACTGGTTACAAATCTTTTAAAGAATTTGTAGCAACTCATCAAAATCGTTTAGGAGATGCCATCTCGTTTATTAATAAGGTCAGAGTAATGGGTCAGGCAGGACTGTTCACAGCAGAAATGTATAGTGATTACACGAGCGAAACAAGGGAGGTTGTTGTTCCGTTTGTAAGCGTTCCCAATACAAATGGAATGTATAACGAATCTTATTATGCCTCAGTTTCTATTTCTGAGATTGTCTATTCCATGATGAAGCACATGACATACTTTCAAAACCTTGATATCTCACAATATTCTCAGACATTATCGTCATACCCTTTCATGTACCTTTGGTTGAATCAAGATAGCCTTGAAAAGGCGTTTGATAATTTCTGTTTGAGTTTTATTCAGAGAACTCAAGACAAGTCCGAGTTGTTATCGAATAGCTTTTTCTTATTCTTTGTCATTTCCAATTCTATTTATGCATTTCTTTCCATCATTTATATCATTTATATTTCAGTCAACTTCTCAAACTTGAAAACCTATGTAAGACTCCTAGAAAAGAATGTTCCTAAGGACGTTGTGGGTAAAATTTATCACAATCTCGGAAAGCAAGCAGAGGATGAAACTTCGATTCACTTACCAAAGAGCATTTTGAAACCTTATATGAGTGCATCGATTTTAGGGATTGTAGTGATTTGTATTACTGTACTTTGTTGTGGAATGTTTTACATGGAATCATCTTATAACGCTAGCTCTACATTTAGAACCATGCAGAATATTCGGGATGGAACTTCCGCACTCTCTGCAGTTCAAAGAATTGGATTTAATGTTGGAGAAATCTACACCTATCTCATGTTGAACCAATCATCCATTAACGACCCAAGATTGTCCACAAGAAAAAAGATTTCTGATCTCAACACTAATTTATCATCTCTAAAATCAACTCTAGTTGTTAGTTGGAATAGCTTAGTGTATGGAAAAATTTCGGATAATAAGAAGTCCAGTGTTGGTATTTCCCCAAAAATTGACAGCTATATTCAGGATGCCGCAAATTGTACAAGTGTTACTACAGGCAACAACAACATAACCACATGTCTGGGTCTCGAACACTTACTTGAGATTTACTCTCAAGAGTCCTCTCAAAATTCTGCTGATATCTTTTCTGCAAAGGCGGATGTACATAGACTGTTTTTGGAACATGTTAGTACATACATTTTAGGTCATGGTATCACTCAAAAGTTATTGCTGTTCCTCGATTCCATGGTAGCTGTTTTTTCTGTGTCTTCGGTGGCCTATGTTATTTCCTTCTCCATCGTTGGCTGCTTGTTACTTTTGGCTTGTTGTTTTGGTTTATATAGCATATTTAACGCCCATTGGAACAATATTTTCCATGTAAGAATGATGTTCAACTACATTCCGTTGGACCTCATGGACTCAGAAGAGTCTATGCGAAACTTTATCATGTATCACACCGTTCCTTCAAGAATATTTACAACAAAGAGAGAATCAAAAGAAAATGCAAAGAACGATGATTCCAAAGTGAGGAACATTTTGAATGCTGCTGTTGTAAGTTTAATTTTTTAGTTTTTCAACCATCAAGATACCAATGTTGTTAAACGATTTTTTTTGTCCTACATGTTACATCACATCTTTGTTATTTATTCCTCAAAACAGGATGGAGCCGTACTTTGTAGTCATCGTGGCGACATTGAGATATTTAACCCAGCTGCGCAAAGAATGTTTGGTTGTAAACAAAGTGATTTTGTCGGACTACCATTGTTCCATCTCTTTGATGCAAGCAATCGCGAAAAGTTAAATAAGGTGATTGAGGACATTATTAAGGCAACCAAGGATACTTCAACGGACGCACAAGGTGAGACCATAGAGGTTGAGTGTATTCGAAAGAACAATACCAAATTCCCTGCCAAGGTTAACCTATTCTCAACGCTGTTCGACAACAAACCTGTGGTTACCTGTTTCATTAAGGACATTACTTCCGAAAAGAAGCAAAATGCCTTACTAGCAGAAGAAAAGAAGAAGTCTGAAAATCTATTGCGTTCCATATTACCTGAAGCCGTCGCCAACAGACTCAAAGCAGGTGAGACATTTATTGCTGAAAAGTTCAATGATATCACATGCTTTTTCAGTGACATGGTGGGCTTCACCTCCATTAGCAGTGGATTGAATCCGACCGAGTTGGTTATGATGTTGAACACTGTTGTGAATGGATTTGACTCCTTGACCGACAAGTATCAACTAGAGAAGATCAAGACCATTGGAGACGCCTATTTTTGCGTTGGAGGGTGAGTAGCAGATATTTTTTAGACATTGAACATTTATTAACTGTGAAACTGATAATTTCCTCACATTTACAACCTCATAGAATTGGTAATACTCAATCAGATCATCCAGAAAGAACCTTAAAATTTGCCATCGATATTTTCCATGTGCTAAGAGCTTACAATTTAGAAAATAGGAAAGAGTTTGGTCATCAAATTAATGTCAGAGTTGGAATTAATACTGGTGGAGTTGTAGCAGGAGTTATTGGTACCAAGAAGGTATGTTGGTAATCGTTGGATATATATAATAATAACCATTAACCTGCCTGTTCATTTGTACCTGTTGGACAGTTTGCATATGGTATGTATGGAACTTTCAAATTGATAAGAATTAATTGTCACACACACATGTTATTTTTTTGCGTTTGTTTATATTTCGTAAAGACCTTTGGGGAGATACAATCAATATGGCTTCACGAATGGAATCCACTTCCTTGGCTGGAAGAATTCAAGTAAGTATTGAATTGTCTCGCTCTATGTTAACATTTTTGATGTAAATCATAAAATAATGCGCACGAAGATATCGAGATCCACGTATGAAAGAGTTTACGATCTTGGGTTCGAATTCGAAGAGCGAAGTGTAGAGGTGAAAGGAAAAGGAAATTGCAACACGTACTTGCTTAAAGCTCACCATCATGTGAGCGCCTTGGTGACTGAAGAAGAGGTGGCAGCAGTGAGTAGGGGTGCTTCAAGTCAAAATGCTCCATCATCAAACAATGAATATCAAGATTCTATTGCTTCAAAGGACAGCGAACAATTAGAGTATCAGCTTCTTCAAAAGAGAGATTCTGAATAATTTTGACCGTCCCACTTGCATTTCCAACAAATATTCCACTTGGAATACAAAGCCCATTCTTTGTCCAATAAATAACTGTTTTCTTCATATAATTATGAAGTACTCTTGTATAAAATTTTATAAAGTTTGACTTCAATGTCCATCAGTTCGGCGATTCGGTTCTTGCAATTCATCGAGTCTCTATAATGCAAATCTTCATCGAATACAGCGTCACAAAGTTTTTCCAAAGTGGTTAGTTGTCCATCAAAATGACATGGTTTGTGTAAGGTCCAAGAATGGTTCTATCCCTATATGATCTTGTAAACAAGTTTTTCTCAATCATCAAAAGTTCTTTTTTCATTAATCCCTTCTCCTTCCAATGTCCAACAATGATTGTTTATCTGGATTATGTGCTGGAGGAGGATCATACATTCTTCGATCTTTTTGAATTCTATACTTTTCTCGAAGTAACTTCTCATATTCTTTCTTTTCATTATCAAGCATTTCACCTTTTCTTTTATCATCAAAAAGTCCATAAGCATAACTACCAAAAGTTGCCATCATTGCACTGTTGAAATGTTCATGAAAAAGGACATACATAACGATATGGCCATTCAATAAATTTTAATTCAAATATTCGGAATGTCATCACCGATCCAAATGAATATGAAATGAAAGCACATTCAAAATAATTTTCGTTTAATTGATTATAATTTAATTTTTCATCAATTCTAAAATCATCACCAGCAAATATTACGAACATTGTGAACCAATTATTTCGCACAAATTCCATTTTTTTTTGGATTAAAAATGTCTGAAAAACGAAAACTTGAAGATACTGATTTCGGAAACAACAACAAACAAGAAGATGATTCACTGGATTCATCGGAGAGCAGAATCACAGATCACCAGACCCAAAAGAAAATTTGTGCGTTTGAATTCCAAGAAGGAAGATTGTACAATGAATGGATGAATTCATTGGTGCTTGTAACGATCTTTGACTTTCTCGTGCTCGAGGATCAATTATCGTTCCGATTGGTAAACAAGTCCTTGTCGGAGGAATTGAATATTTCTTCTTCTCATGGAAGCAGTAAAAGTGGTATGGAGAAGGATAAGGGAAATCAAGTCAAGAATTTGATTCAATTGATGATGCGATTGAAAAGTCAACATGATGAATACCTTCAAACAATGACAGTTCAAGCACAACAAGATTCATCCAAGAGATTGGCCCTCTATTTTCATGGAGCAATTACAAAAGTGAACGCTACGATACGAAATTATTTGATTACTCATGCAAATGAAGAGAATGGTACAATGTTGGAAAATCCATTGAGTCAATATTTTCAAAATACTAACGATTCGAGCTACAAAAGTATTGTGAACAATGAAGAATATGTTGAACTATTTCAGTATGGAGTGGTGCACTACTATCGTTGGATTGAAGGAGTTAACTCTAGATCTCAAGGAGGAAGATGTGTCATTAAAATTCAGAAAAAGAACAGTGCAGATCATGTGATAATCACTCAACATCATTGCTTAGGTCCCAATACACGTACAGAAACTTATGATCAATTTTATCGAATGGAATGCCAATTCGGCAAAGACGAGACTAACATCGTAATCATTGATTTCTTGTTTGACTATGATACACACACTGATGATTTGGACGGAGAAGGTGTTGGTTTCATTTTGAAAGACGTACTCGAAAGAATTTTAGAAGAAACTGAGCTACCAAATGATTGGAATTGGAAGAGCTTGACTAAATTCTTGATGAAATGTTCTGGATCATACAAGATGAAAATCACTGAACCAACCTTCCCTTATCCGTATTCTAATACCTTAGAAAGACTGCGTGACAAAAAGAATACCATTACCGACCAAGTTCGTCCAATTCCAAACGAAAGTGCCGAACAATTGGATGGTGTCGAATTCATGGATGCCCTTGTAAATGAGTATTTTTCAAGTTGTCGACAAACTAGCCCCTCCCGAACCATGTATGACCTTTGCAAATTGAGAGAACGAACTTGCCGTCTGTATGCCAAGCATAATTATACTCTGTTGCCATTAAATCGGGTAGAGAATGGCCTGAAAAATATGATTTCACACATTGAAAGCAAGTTAGTAAGATATGGCTCTGGTTGTTCCATAGATGTTTCATTTGTAGAATATGTGGCTGAATATTATTTAAGTTCTGAAGCGTATTTCAAATTGCCTGGAAATGAGAATCTTGTCTTGATTTCTTTGAAAATGCATCGTGAATACTTGTACGGATTTGATGAGAATTCAGAGCTCTCTTTTTTCGTTGGAGACAAGATGGTTGAAGACTATGGCCAGTTGTATGAACTGTTTTTTACAATTAACAAAACAAATGATCATTTCAATGATGATGAGGATTGTATTAAGACAACCATTATTGGCAATGAAGATTCTGACAAGAACAATGGTTCAGGGGGATTTCAGGTTAAATTATTGATCGAGGGTTTAAGTATTGTATTAGCCAAGCAACATGGTGTCGTATTTTCAGAAGTGCAACAAGATACAGCAAGTTTGGATCATTATTTGGTGTATTGGGGGAACTCTTTAAAGCCATTCGAGGTCAATTGATCAGCCGTCCATCCATTGGCACCAATACCTTTTGATATAAATTTTCATTCTTAATACATTAGAATTTTCGTCACAGATTGAAGATTTCATTTTTCCTGTTATAAATCCACGATGGACATCTCCTCACCTTAATGGGAAAGCCCATACTATCTACACTGTGAAAATAATTACCACAACAAATGTGTGCAACCGATGAGACCACTGATTTTCAAAGAAGACCGATATTATTTGTTCATCATGATGAAGGAACTAATTCCAAAGTCAGTGCCGAAATGCCTCTAAATTTCAAATCCAATGTTCCAAGAATAAAAGTATGCGAAAAAGCTTTTGCGGGTTCAGAGAATCGAACTCTGGACCTAAGGATTATGAGACCTACGCGCTGCCGACTGCGCTAAACCCGCTTTACGGTATGTTTAATTCGTATGGTTTCAGCACCGTCTAGCAAATTCTGTTAGAAAGAACCAATTACAACAGCAAAGTGAATCAGTTTTTTAATTTAATAGGCCAATCTGGTGTATTTCAATGTCTGACAGAAAACACATCACAAGTACTTTGGATAAATTTCTCTTCATGAACTGAATGTCCTTACTTTCAATATTAGAAATGAAACTAGTGCTTTGAAAGTAAACAAATCCATTTCGACTCATCTTGACAGGTTGCGTTCCAAGTAATGACCTTTCCATACCCGTCTCGATAGGTTGAAATTCATAGACAGTTGAAACATTTTCCTTGTAACGAATGATTGTTCTTTTCTTGGCAGAAATCAAATGTTGATATGAAGAATAAGAATGACCATTCTCTGTAAAGGCCAATACGTTTCAACGTTGAGTCTTTCGGCTCGGCACAAGTTAATACTTCAACCGATTCATCACCACAACATAAATCTTCGATTGGTTCACAAAATTCAAGTTGAACTCCTTTCAATATCAATCCGTCCATCACATAGATCACTGTCTTTCGATCAGCCATGAGGCAAGCGAAACCTTTTCTCCAACATGCAATTTACATCACATTACTGAGATGGCCCTCATGGATTGTGTCATTTTCATTGTTTTGAGTTGATGGTTGGTGTCACCACTTGCCGTATCACCACTACTAATGCTTCTACTAATACTACTACAATGATTACAACTAGTGGTGACTTTCTCCTCCTTTGAAAGTACATTCAATGGTTCCATTTGCCTGAATTTCTCTTCTCTAAGGAACCAGTGTTAAATACTTTTCCATCCTCTGTCAAGTAGGAGCAACAAAGGATTGTCCACAAACGATCTTTGAAAGTTTGTGCTTTTCATTTCTCAACACTTCATGAACACTCCTTGAAAACCTCAAACTTGTTAATATTCCATTAAACGATGGGGAATTTTATCCAATTAGATAGTTGAGTCAATCGATATAGAATGTATCAAATTCAAAAAGTGAATGTTTTTATATCCCTGAGTATAATCGATATAGAATGTATCAAATATAATGTATCCCATGAGGGTTCAAAAAATATTCCTTTTTTCATCACTCACTCAGGGATATCACTCAGTGATTTTGTCTTTCGTTTCTTATTTTTTGAATTTCTTGTGTTTCGCATATCGGATCAAAACAAATTGACACACTTCTCAACAATTCAAATGACCGTGGTGTTGGACAGGCAACGTAAAAAAGGTTGGTTGTTGTGTGTTTAACACGTGTGTTTTTCCGATATGAATTTAAATTATTTAATTCTTGATGATGCATTTAGATTTGAGAACATTTGAACGGCACATTGCTCAACTTTATTCGGATAAATTACGGATTCAACGATTATGGAGATGTAGTGTATTATCATTATAATTTTTCTCGTGTTTTTCAATCATTGTTAATATGTTACAAAATAATTTATTATTGTTTTTTACAAATATTTCAATATTAATTCAATCATTGAATTGTGAATGGTCACATCAGTTATTTACAATTTGGTGTTAATAGTGACCATCATTTGTTTTTTTCTATTTTACTATTATTCCTATCATTATCATACCAAACCTTCCATACCTCTCTCACGAAATTCTCCTCCACCTGGAAAGCATCATCACATCATTCATTCTAAAGATCACGAACAGAATGACAACATTTCTTCTCAAAATATTCAATTAGTCGGAACCAAGGGTGCAGATTTTAATCCTCCTCAACATGTTGCAAATAATGTTGAACATTCGAACCATGCAAATGAACACTCAAATTATGTAAAATTTCATCCTTACAAGAGTGACACAAGTGATGCAGAAACAGATCCTGCAGCTCTGGAACAGCAACGAAAGAATAATATTGTGTCGGCAGTTGGATTCTTTTTAGTGGTTTTCTTTTTAATGGTACACTTTTTCACACAACAAACGCGCCACCTTGCCAATGATTATGTCTATGGATTGAACATGTCACTTTACCTTTTCCATATTCAATTTAATCCAAATACGCTGAAATTGATCAAAATATCACCGACACATGCTGCACATTCCGCTGCTACCTCAAAGACTGCCACCTCAACTCAAGACACAACCGATCAGTTGCATCAAGAGACCACCACGACTACTACTGGTAGTGTGACTATGACTACAACATCCACTGCTGCCACTGACCACATACCTCAGGATGGAGAAGATACCACCGAAGAAAGACCTTCTTCATCCATGAAGACATTAAGTTTTTACTCTCAGGGAGGAGCTGACCAGAATGATGATCTGAATGATATCGATGTGAAGCGATTGAATGCATTCATTGATGAAAATAGAAGATTAAGTGTAGGAGTATTTCCATCTGGGAAGATGATTCTTCCACCACATTTACAGGTACGTATGCGTTTTCGAGTATTAAGGTTGAAATTGATATCAAACTCATCACCATCGGTAATCATTCATCATAGCGACCTGAGAACTTGGAACGAGAAATTGAAATACAAGAGAGTTTAGAACGAAAACAAGAACAAGACTTGAGTCTTGCAGTGAAGGAGTTGGAAGAAAGAGCTTCAGAGAGTGGCTATGGAATACCATTGAAGCCTCAAAATGAAGTGATGACTGTGGAGGGAAAGCCATTACAGCATTCTCAACGTTTGCATCATTTGTATTTTCATAGAGAACGAGACGACGATGAAGAGGAGAGCATGCAAGACAAAAAGAACAAATGAGAAGAGTTAAAAACAATGTTGGCCATTTTGCACTAATAATGGGAGCTCATGGTGAAATTCGGAGACCCTCTTGTGACCAATCGGTGGCAAGACACGGCCATCAATCGCTTGTACCGAAGCTGTCACCAACAAAATAATCGTGATCACGTTGACACGTCAAAGAATTCAAAAAAATGGGACAAGGAAACTCGTCACAAATTAGTCACTACGAAGAAAGCCAAGCCATAAGCAAAATCTTTGACGGATTTTCCACACTTCTGCGGATGCAGACAAAAGAACAAGACCGCGTTATTGAAAAAATTTCATCAAGATTGGATCAGCTGGAGAAATCAGTATTCAACATTCAACAAGATTTGAATGTGTTAAAGAGTACAAGACCAATGACCACCCATTCCACCTTCGGAAGCAATTTTCAACAACAATTTAGCACATCTGGTTATGGAACAGTCAATTCTTCTCTGAATTCACAACCGAACACAACAAACCTCTCTCCACAATACAAAGTAATATATCCAGTCCAGAATTATATTTCATCCCATCATTCATCATCCTCCTTAAATAATCCTTCATTTCCACAGTCGTCATCAATGAACAAAACTTCCCCAGTGGCACCACCTCCAGAAGTGTTGGGCAATTTAACATTTGTATACAATAACGATTATGAACAAGACTTATTAACCATGTCCGTAAAAAAGTTTGCTGACGAAATGAAAATGTGCTTTGGCAGCAAAGGGATTCATTTCGTGACAAAATCCGAGACCAAAGAAAGTGGGAAGAAATATGTGAATGTTTTCTTTATGGATCAATTATCGTTTTTATCGGGTAATCACACAAGCAGTGTTACATCAACTGTGAAAGAATTAGTCGTATTTGTATGTATAAGAAAAAGCGACTCTCGAGAAACCCGGCTGGACATGACAAAACTGTTCCCTGGAATAAGCGAATGGATGGTAAGCACTGATCACATCATGAACAACGTAGCAGATGCTACTCGATACCTGTTTGTTAAATTTCAGAATTATAAGTCAGTACAAGAAGCAGGAAACTCTGAGTATCAAGATTTAACCCCATTCCAAAAGTTAGAGATCGCTGATAAGGATTGTTTCACTTCGTGTGTGATGGGATATTTTGAAGTTCCTTTCTCATTCCTAAAGAAAGATTTGCTTGTTCATTCGGTTCCCGATACTTTTCAAATTTCTGTTTATTCGTTCTTCATCACCAACAAATGAATCCATAATGAACAAGATATTTGACATTCAATTTTAATGACCAAGATATTTGGCATTCAAGTGAATAACTTTGTTTGCAACTGTGGGAAGTACTGATTCTTGATTGATCTTGTTAAGACGCCATTCAAAGACACATTGGTATTCAAAGAATCTATCGGCAGCCAACAGTGCTGCATCCAGTATTTCCAAACATCTCAACACAATGAAATCATTTCTTTCCTTTTGAATATCCACTGATAGGTTTCTGATTGGATATACACTATCAATCTCAATACCGGTATTACTACATAAGGCACTAATAGCGTTCGTAACCTCTTCATCATTGTCCATGCACTCTGGATGTTGTTTCAAATCTTCGCTGACATTATCCACTTTAGTCACAACAACAATCGGATACAAATGATTCTCCACAGCAAGATGATAATACTTCATCAAGGATGCACAGTCAGACTTTTCTGAACAGGAGGCAGCAGTGATCACAAACACGATTGCATGCACTTGCTTGTTCTTGTCCTCCACATCTGAAATCTTTTTGGATGGTCTTTCATTCATTTGGGCGTTGTTTACCACTTTGCCTTTCAAAATACTTTCGAAAAGTGCTTCGTTATAATTGGTATCATCATTACCCCAAGCATCAACAAGGAAAATATTTCCTGGACGACCTCCTGATCTTCCAAGAGTTGAGAGAGGAATATACTTTAAATCCTTGGTTATATG
>NW_025407941.1:856330-886750 GCF_008403515.1 Naegleria fowleri | reverse complement strand
GATCACGTTAAAAAAAATGGTCAGCATCCCACCCATACAAACCTTCGAATCACTCATCGCTCTGGATGAAGGTCTCATCTTCAAAGTAGAGTGCTCTTTCTCTCCAGAACAAGGTCTCGCTCTCACCTTGCTCAACAAGGAAGAAGGAAAGATGTTCTTTGTCAGAACCAAAAGTGTGAACCAAGTTTTAGAGATGTGTGAATCTTATAATATGGAAGGAAAATCCATGAAAGTTATTTTCAATTCCTGCAAGAACTTGCTCACCAAACCTTCTGACCCATCCAGCCATCAACAACTCGGGTTTATGTTTTTCAGCCCAAAAAACAATAACACGTTTTCATATTCAACCAAATTTTCCTCTCTTCACAAAGAAGGAAGTCTCTCCAGAGACTACTCCAACCCTAAGCACTCTTGTATTTGAAGTTTGAGTGCTATGACAGTCTGAATGAAGAAAACTATTGGTTCTTCTTGATTTTGCAGCAGGATATTGTGGAGAAAGGTGTTAACGATGTATCAGAAAGTTCCAGTCAACACAAAGATTTGGTCATGATGGAGGCCAGAATTAGAAAGCTTGTCGAATCCATGTCCAGTAAAATTGCTGTCTTGATGGAGGAGAATGAATATTGGAAAAAGAAGGCCCTGGAATCTCAAGGACAAAGAAAGCAACCAAACACATCTTTGTCAAAGCAAGTTGACACCTCCTTACAACCTGATTCAATGCCTTTTGTATTCGGCGTACTGTCAAGAAGTGAAGATTGTCAAAGTGACAGTGCTAATCTGACAAGCCAACTGGGACAATGGTACAATAGTGGTGCAGATCAAATGGCGAATATTATTTGTGGAACACATTCATTCAACAATCAGTACATTAATTTCAACACTCCACCTAGCATTCACTTTTTGCAAGGAAGTGCTGGAACTTTTTTATATAAGGAACAACATGTGGTATACAATAGTTCGAATTATTATCAATATCCAAGGGCAATGCTTGGAATGTTTTTCATCAAAAACTCCACTGCACAGCAAAGAACTTTTACATTCTACTTTGGAGGAACATCTGGATGGAGTTCTGGATATGAAGGAGCGAGTGTATTTATTGGAACTCCTAATGCGGATGACAACAATAGACTGCGTGTCTCGTCGGTTTCATGGAAAAATTTGTGGTCGAATACAAATGCGAATGAAAATCTTTCGACTTCCACAAATGTAGCAGTTCCAGCAAACACAACCGTATGCCTCCTTTTATACACATCATCCTATTATTACACGCAAAACAACAACTTTATAGTGCTTTTCAGTGGATGGAAATGCTGGAACCTCCGTTCAGCAATAACTAATTCAGGACTTCAAATCGATCATTCAACGACTCTTAAAGCTGTTCAGTGTCAAGGTTCACAAAACTTTTATCAACTTTGGCATAATTGAATTTTATAAATAAGAGTTCATTGTGTTTTTTCTATATACTTAAAAGTGAAAGAATACTTGCTTTCAACTATTTGTTTACATTTGTTAGGTTCATTCCAACAACGGTTATTTACATTTACAACAAGAAGATGATCCGATCAACACTCAACAATAGCGAAATGGCCCTTCGATCGTATCTTGCTTGCCTCTTCCCGAATTGAGAGACAACTCATTCCCAAAGTGTCATTGAGATATTTCGAACCAAGTCCTCCTGTTCCAATCTTGGATCCTATATTGTTTTCTATTTCTCCACAACAACAATTGTTCCTCCAATGAAAGAAGGCTATCAATGTATTTTGAAAGATGTGAAATTTGTGGAACGTGTCTGTAACACATGGCGAATAAAATTACAAGCCTTCTTTTCTTTTTGGAAATGCTGATTCTGAGTGATATCTTTCAGAGAGCTTTTTCATTTGGGGTGACATTGCTTCATCCATTGTTTCTTCTTTGTCTTGCCAACTCGCTCCATAACCGTGGACAGAATCCATTTTCATTTCTTTTGGAATGTGAACACGATCTTCATGAAAAGTTTTTGTGGAAAGATTTGGAATTGAAAGAACCTTATCGTTTATCCTATGAGAATGGAAGAGATATTATTGCCTGTGGTTTTGACAAGGAAAAGACCTTTATTTTTTCCAATCTCGACTACGTGTCACATTTGTATCCAGTGGTTTGTAAAATCCAAAAAGAAGTGACCACAAGTCAAGTGAAGGGTGTGTTTGGTGTGTGTGACAGCAATAATATTGGGGATATGTCATTCCCAGCTATTCAAGCTCCATCCTTCGATCAATGGTCTTTTCCTCACATCTTCCCAGAAGATAAATTTGGAAAGTATGGTGTTGCTTGTTTAATTCCATGTGCCATTGATCAAGATCCTTATTTCCTTGTCACAAGTGATGTTTCCAGAAAATTGAAATGGAAAATTCCAAGTGTCATTCATTCAAAGTTCTTCCCTGCATTGCAATCCAAGAAGATGTCTGCCTCCTCTGAAACATCATCAATTTATTTGACAGATACTCCAAAGTAAATTGAAGCGAAAAAAAACATGCTTTCAGCGCGGTGGACGTGCAACCAAGGAAGAACAAATGCAATTTGGAGATGAAACAATGATGAATTGTAACAAATCTGTTTTTGATGTACATATATAAATATGATTCGACTTGAGATTTAAGGTTCTTTCATGATGAACACTCTGTAAGCCAAATCTTCGAAGTTTTTAAAAAAATTCAAAAAAAAATTCAATCATGGTGAATGCTATTGGTGGAGTGTTGATTGAATGTGATCCTGCCATCAAGCAATTTATTTTGTTTTTGAATAAAAAGCATGGCAATAGTAAGTGGTGAATTGGAGAAGACAATATTCTTTTTAACTCATCCGATGGCTTTTTGAATCATGATGATGGTTGCGATGATTTTATTGATGAAATGATCGTTTCTACTCTTTATATTCTTCCGAATATCATCGTCAAAATGTTCTCTCAATACATCATCATTCAGGAATTGTATTATTTGATCTTGATGAAACACACATCTTTGTGGAAGAAAACCAAACAGAACTCATACAACAAGAATTAGACAAACTCATTGAAGAAAATGCCTATACTTGCAATCAACAAAAGTAAAGAAACTCCTCCCCGTGAAAGAGATGCATCCTATGGGGAAGTGAATCTAGTATGATTGAATTGGAACTCTTTTCCCTTCTCATTGTTTTCTGTTTGTTAGCTATGGTACAACTTGGAATGGCCTTGTCATACGTTTGACCAAACAAAGAACAATTTTGATTCTTTACTGGTGATGAACAGTGGTTGCGCTGGGAAGATGTAACAAGTACAACGAGAGATTGGCGCCCGCTCACGAGATAAAAGGAATTGTAAATTGTGGTCTTCCAATAAACCCTTTGCCATCAACATGTCAGGCGTCTTCAAAAAAAAACATCAACTCGTTGACCTTTCTCACTGGAAATTGTACTTTTTAATACAACAAGAAAATAGCCACACACGTTTCTAATAAGCGTGAATCGAAACAACAAGAAACACAAGCGTAGAGAGTACAGCCACAGCACTTTCTTGAAGCAACAAAAATTCACTGCTCAATATTTCTCACAAGAAATTTGCAATCGGAACAACAACAGCAAAACATATCCGCTTCTTTCAACGACTCAATACATCATCACCTCTGCTTTCTTCGAACAGTTCCGTCATTCATTATTTCATCGAAGATCTCTTTCGAATCCACATTCAAACCCTTCTTGTCATTCATTTAAAAATTACCAAATTCGGTCAACAACAAACTAGTTCAAATAAGCACGTGGCCCAAACACTCATGTCTCATCCATCTCCACCTTCTTATGATGTGGCTGCTTCTTCGCATCGAAATTCGACTCGTCTCTCGACCACTTTGACACCTCAAGACCTCAAACCATCGGCGGTCAATAACATGGCGATGCCTCCTCCACTGAGTCAATCACCACCTTACACACCTCCTTCGATCTTGACCAGTGGCATGCCAACTGCCATTGAAATGGTTTCCATGCCAGTGGGTCAATCCGTTGGAATAGCCACAAGTCCATCCCTTAGTCCAATAAGTTCCGGTGGAGGTGTTCCCGTAACTGGTCCACCACGAGGTTCTGTATCTTCTAATAGAAATTCCATGGTCATTCCTCCCAATTCGATAGCAATGTCAAATTCAAGCTCACCCTCTTCTGAATAGAAATTCTGTTGCAATTCCAACCTCATCGTCACCTCCATCGAATAATCGACATTCATGGCAAATTGCAGGGGACATTTTGGAGCCTTTGAGAACACACTCACCTCAAGAGGATATCAGAAGTCATTTATCAAATCGAAATTCAGTCCATGTTCCATCTCCATCTCTTGTTGAAGCAAAAGTGAGACCACCTTCCTATTCGCAATCCAAGTTCGACGAAACCTCTACAACAGCCACACAAAACATATTACAAGCATCTATCTCTTCAAGCGATCGAAATCAGTCCATTGTTGAGAGTGACATTAAAACAGACTTCTCTCCACCTCCTGCCGTGACACCTATTCCTAATTTTCATCACCATTTTGTCAATTCTCCAGTGGGAACAGGCAGAGACGCAATGAATATTAATAACTTGAACTCGGAACAAATTCCAGACAAACTCGCCTCTAGTACTCCAAGAAAAATTCAAGAAAAATCAACCTTATCAAAAACAATTTGGGGATGTTGTGGATTTTTCTGCATTTGTCCAATGCTTTGCTTTTTATGTTTCTTTTCCATCATTGAACTGATTGCAATTATTGTATTTCAGTACATTTCAACACATAATTTGGATCCAACTTCAACATCGGAAGATTCTTCCATATTTTCAATGGTTCTGGTTGCTCAGATTGCAACATTTGCTGCTGTGATCATGTGTTGTGTGGTTTCGTCTTTGATGGCCACATCCGCCATGTGT
Source organism: Naegleria fowleri (assembly GCF_008403515.1). Classification (NCBI taxonomy): domain Eukaryota; phylum Heterolobosea; class Eutetramitea; order Acrasida; family Naegleriidae; genus Naegleria; species Naegleria fowleri. The sequence goes on along the minus strand of NW_025407941.1, from coordinate 881,845 downwards.
GACAATACCTTGTCCAAAGTGGAAACTAAGAATCGATTCATAGTTGCAATGATTACCTTAATTATTGGATTAATTTTTATCATGTTACTAATGCTGCGAGGTGGACTCGAAGGTTATACCACAAAAGTTTTGTTTGAAAGAATCATGCCCGGATTATCCAGTAATTTCATGAACTCACTGACTACTCAATTCAATTTTATTCCTTCAGCGATTGTGGTACTCATGTTTTTCCTGTGCATTTTGACTGTACTCATTTGTGGAGCCATTGGATTTTGTTGTGTGTGTTGGTTCTGTTGTTGTTCGACCAATTTGTTTGTCAAGCAATTGAAACGAGCCAAGAAACAAAAGATGGCCACTCCTTAACGACAATAAAACATTGAAAGGATTGGTTCTATTATGATGTGGTTTTTCTGATTTGGAAGGAGTGAGTATTGTAATAACTGAAATATTTAATTTTACACAGAGTTGTTAGATTATTTTGTTTTAGTGACAATTTCAAGTCGCTCGTGTGAACAGAGTGTGGACTTTCAATTGGTGGTGTAAAATTCATTTCTAATTCCTCTTGATTCTTTGAATTCAATTAGAAATTCGGTAAATGAGAAATGAATCGCTTACACGATAATGATGAAGCGATTGTTTTCAAAAAGAGCAAAAAATGTCTCGCTTACTTTCCATCATTAAATCCTTCCTCGTTTCCATTCCGTGTTTGAGTGGATGGGCTGATGTAAATACACAATCGTTAACGGCCACATCATACCTCTCTTCAAAATCGTATAGTAAAATTCCGAGAATAATATGGACGTTATTATTCTTCTCATTGCTGGTGATGAATATATTCTTGGTTGGATTGTTTTTGGATTTGGAGGCTTCTGGAGTATTGTATTATAAGGCTTATGAGTGTAAGAGAAATACAGACAGGAGTGGTGATGATATTATATTGATTCATCAGGGTTCCGATTTTTACTATAATCTTAACGTAACATTGTCCAACGATAAGGCAGTTCTGTTTCAGAGTGTCATTTGGAGAGAGTTTTGTAAATCCTCTTCGGAAGAGAGCGCAAAAAGTTGTCTTCATGATCATGTCGGAGATGGTAATATGGATGATGATTTCCCATGTTTTGCCATTGAGAGTAATGTGGATAGAGTTTTTGCAGAGAAGAAGCAGATTGTTGATGGTAAATCAGAAATTCAAATTACTACAGAATTGTGGAGCATATTTACTTCGGAACTTGCATGGATTATTCCATTGGGAATTGCTTTCATAATGTTCTGTATCGTGTGCTATGTGGTGTATGGATTCAAATACTTGGATGGTAGATCTAGATTTTCCATCGATCGATTTTTCAAACAAGTTTTTCCTGATCCCTTCAGATTGAATGGAGAAATTTCAACATATAGGTTGGAAGAGAGTCCAAATTTACAAATTGTCTTGCAAGATGCTACCGAACGTCACAAAGAAGTGTTCCTACATTTGGACAAGCGTTCGACGGCTGAACATCGTGGCACAGAAGACGCAGAACAACAGCACGAGCCATCCACCCAACTTCAAGAAATGGCTCTCGATCTACCCAATGCATATGAACATTCAGACAAGGAGCACCCAGTATTCATTTTGTTAAGATGCACTGCCATTCAGGAGCATGAAACCTTATTGTACTATGAACGTACTTCGACAGATCACATGAAAAATGCAAAAAAGACTACCCTCCGTAATTTGAAAATTTGGTGGTTTTTGACCATTTCCTTGTGTATAATTCTGCTCATAGTTTCCTTAATTTTCCTTTTTGCTGTGCAGAGGGTACTTTTAGCTGTATTTTTCTGGGAAATTGGAATCATTGCTAGTCTATATTTGATTCATGCCACCCTCACTACAACAATTCCAATTTACAATGGCTTGCATTACATGATCACGAGTAGTCGTGTGGTTATTATTGAACCCTGGCCGCTTGGTTTAGGTTATCGTATTTATTGGATTCCTCACGACAAAATTTCTAGTGTTTGGTACGGTTCTGTCGAGACGGAAATTCCAACCAACCGTGTCACACTTGAAGATCAAAAAGAAGGAAAGCTTCTAGCAGATATCATTACAGCGAAGGAAGAATCTGTTCAAGGAGCTCTCCTGGACTACTCGACAGATGTCAAGTCTGTGATTGACTTGATTGAGGAACAAAAACAAACTCATAAGGCTCAATTTAGTATTGAATGAGGTGAACATGTTGTACAACATTGCGATCGAGTTTTTACCACCAATAACTCGAGCATTACTTTTGTGAATATGCTCATATTCATTGGTTTATATGAAAATTCATCTAGATTTATTTATTGAACACACACATAATAACAGTTTAATTTAATAATTCGCTAATTGAAATAGATGTTCTGATTTTTCTTGTCACTGAGAGAGTATTGGAAGATGCTTCTGTTGGAAGAGGGTTGTGATGCATGGACAAGGCAAGACATGGAGTGGATTTTGAAGTCTGCGTTAAAATTGACTTCATGTGGTACGTTTTCTCTATGGAGTGAGGTTTCTTGGTGGCTTGATGGTGGATGGACCGAGAGGGAGTTCTTGTGGTGTTGAGAGGAGAGAGAATTGGTAAGGATGCACATGCATGTGCAATCTGGTAAGGCGAAGAGTTGAGACAGGATAACCGAGAATTGCAACACCCATTGTCTATTCCACACTGGAGATTGTACAGCATGTTACATGCAAATGAGCTCTCACTTCTCACTCCACAATTGAGGTCATAATTATTGGCACATGTCTCAACCGCACGAGTTTCATGGCTTTGTCTTTCAAGTGCGGTATTTAAATTATTGGAAGAACCGTTGGTTGTCGATGATTTGATTTTCAACATGCCCATATACTTGCTGGGTCGAAAGATCAAACCATGAAACATTTGAGAGGCCATAAATTCACGATCCTTCTTTCGTTTCACCTCTTGTGCACAGGGATCAATGGCATGAAAGATGAATTGCTTGGTGGGACAGTGCGTAGATGCACAGGATTGTTGTTGATGATTGATTGTGTTTGATGAGGGCGAGGAGGATGAAGAAGAAGCGGAAGCACATGATCCGCTGCTGCTCAATGGAGGTGTGGAGGGAGCCATTCCGGATTCAAAATTCGTAATAGGGTGTTGAGGCTTTTTTTTCGGGAAGACGAAAAAAACGGTTCATGGGTAGGAACACTCCAAACATGGTCACTAAGGGGTAGTTCTATTTTAGAATGATTGTGCGATTTCTGATCCTTGAACTCTTGGACGTTTCAATGTTGAACAGCTGTAAAAGTAATAATCGATTCTCATAAAGTTTGTCATTTTCAACCATGAGTTACTTTAATTGGTTGCGAGTATTAAGCAAGGAAGACAAATATTCCATTTAACCCAACGAATTGTTTGGAGAGGTAAGATGGAATTTTATAATTTTCTGTTTAATTTTGTTTTGTTAATTTCCAAATTGGTTGAGCAAATTTTTTTCAATAAAAATTTTAAAAAATTTGCATCAACATTGGAAAAGATGATGACCTCACATGTCTTTATACATTATTGGTTTTAGGAGGCAAGGTTTATTAAATAAGAGCAAGAGGGTGTTTGTTTACACATCAAGGGGCAGTTTGTGGTAAATGCAGAGTTACATAGTCGATCAAATCTAATCAAGATGTGTATGGGAAAAGTGACGCACATGTCGAAGATTAAATAATCTGTTTTCTTCTACAGAACATTTGTGGCTTCCAATAAAGAAGGAGAAAAAACAGAAGTATGATCTCGACTTGCATATCGTAAACTGAAGAGATCTTAATAAATGTAGGACAGGTTGGAACACTGTTCAAAACCTGCTATGATTCTTTCACATCACTACAAAGAATTCAATTCTCTTTATTGATCTCTCAAGTTTCTACCAGAAGAGTAATAGAATGGATAATTCCCACTGAGAGAGGTGGTATCATTGACCTCTCCTTGAAAGGTAATGATGGTGGCAGAAGACACTTCGGGTGTGTTTCTTGGCATGTTATTTTCTAGATCGGTTGCCACTGGTGTTTGCAATTCCATTAATTCTCGAGAAGGTTCCTGCAGGCATCCATATGTGTATAATATAATATATATGATGCAAAAATAGGAGAAGAAGAAACGAATGGATCCATATATGAATCCATATATGATTCATATATATTATTTGATGAATTCATCATGTCGTCCAATGAAGGGTGGTCAATTTAAATTCAAGATTTCCACACTCAAAAAACACTTACCCCAATGAGCTCGTTGTGAAGCTTAGATTCAATTTCATTACGAGAATAGTGTTTTTGTAAGGAAATTTGACTTGGAGGCATCTTGTAGAAGAGAACTTCCTTAATATTTCCGAAAAGTCCCTTACTGAAAGGATTTCCTGATTTGTAATAGGTTCTGTTGATCTATATTGGATAGAGTTTATAATATTGTCCAATGGTATATATATTTCAGAGAGATATGCAGCCATCAGTCATCAAACAATTGATATCACAACAATGTTCTTGAATTTTCTGTAAAAAGAAAATAACTTACATTTTCATAGGTGGTCAAATTGGAAAAGACAAGAAAAGTGTGAAATACTGCAAGTGAACCTGTTGAGAGACACATAACTGCTGAAAATAATGTGATGATAAATCTGAGCGTATCAAAAGTGAGTGTGTAAAATTATAACATACAAAAATGAAAGTGCCTCAATTCAAGTGCAATCATTCCTCAATGATACTTACGATATTGGTGATGACATCAAACAATGCAATATTGCTGTTTGTACACTATCATTGTGGTAACCAGAAGGATTATTAGGATTATCTGTTGTTGCCAAATAAACAAATACAATAATTTCAATCAAGCCACAAAGACCTGCATAAATAATTCCTGATGTGAGAGAAACTAAAAACCAATAAAAGTATTTGTAATTTCTTTTTCCAATGCATGTTCCCGTCCCTGTCAATTACCAAAATGAATCGTTGACGAAAATGTCAAGGTGTTTCATAAGGAGACAAATCTATTTCAACAAATGATGAACTTACATGGGCAATGATGATCGAATCGTTCCACACAACTGTTGCATTGACGGCAATGACTTGTTCTTGGTAATCGATAAATTCCACAAGTTTTACAAAATTTCAGCTTAATCTGACATCCATTATAGTGAAAGATTTTAAAAGGCGGTATTCCTGAAAAGTCATGAGAAGGGGTTTCCTTCCTTCTTAGTTGTTGATTGCTTCCACCGCCAAGTGGATCGTTGTGATCAGCTTGATTTTCCACGTTGTCATCATCGTCGTCACTATCTACATCCTTATCAGTGTCATCATTGTCATCAATTTCATAAGGATGACTTGCAACAGGCGAACAATTTTCTGTTTTATCATTCTCTGATGCATGTCCAATTTTCTTTTGCAAACGTTTCAATAGTTTCTTGTCACTATTGAATTTTTGTTGATAAATTGCACTAGATTTTGGTAAATATCCAGGATCAATGGATCCAACCATAATTAAAGTATAGAGAATGACAGAGAACAATAAAAGTCCAATAAGGGTGATGGGTATTCCTGCGAATATACTAATAAATCGAAAGTAGTCCGTACAGCTATTAATATAATATCGATATTAATTAATATTATTGGTTGCATATTTTAGTATCGATATGACCATTTTCAGCGTCAATGTGACATTCCCAGAATTTTCATTGTTCATATTGATCATCATCAAAAATGATCTCATTTAACAATACATGTTGAATACGTACACAAATCCAAAGAATGCCAAAGCAGGCACTAGAATTAATACCCACGATACTGCATAATTGACTCTGTCACGTCTTTTTTGCCGCAGTATGAATTATTCATTTAACAACAATGAAATAAAATCATGATCCAAAATAATTCCCATTAAATTATTATAAATGATCGAAACAAAAATCAAAATTTTGGTTCTATTTGAAAAAGCATTTACAATTACATACCCATTCATAATTTTTCCAGAACATCCAATCGGATTATTTCCAGGCCAAAACATGTAATGCGGTATCGGAACCTCAGAATTCACTTTCAAATAATCCAATCGAATATCATTTGGTTTTTTGATTTTTCCCCATTTGCATAGGGTTCCATATCCACAACAGCCATCATGTGCACCACAAGGAGTGTGCCCCGGCGAGGATGGTGATGAACGAGCCATTTTTATTTATTGAAATTAAAATTCAATTTAAATTGTTCAAGAATATATACAATCATTGAATTCTATTTGAATGAATTCAACTTGGGTGGATTGGATGCAAATCTCTCTTGAGATTGGAGTTCTATCGTGTGTTGTGTAAAATAAAAACAACATTTGTTTGTACTTTTAGCTTGATGGTTAATTTGATTTTCGATTTAAAACAAAATGAAGCGACAAGTGGCAACAGGGAGGAGATTTTGGATGATATTACTCATCATCGTTTCAATATTATTGTTGTTGCTGTTCATTCCATACTTGGTGGTTCAAGAAGAATCCGCAACCATCATGATACATGCTCATGGCGGAGCAGATCATTCTCATCATCATCATTCCGATCATCATCATCATGAAGAAGAAGAAGATCATTCTCATCATCATAGAAAACTTTCATCCATTCATTCTCCAACAACCACAACAACATCAGTGAAAGGAACAGACTCTTCAAAGCCTTCTACTCTCTCTGTATGGATTTATTCATTGGCAAGCTCGTTTGGAGTCTCATTGCTCTCTCTTATTGGAGCAAGCCTTTTGTTTTATGGATGTTCAGGCAATAACAACCGACAGCATTCATCCGTATTAACAACACCAACAGGAAAGACCAACAATACGGAAAGTAGAGAACAGGCAGAAACTAGTCCATCGTTATCATCACCGACTGGGAACAATTTACAATTTATTTTGAGCTGTGTGGCCATTGGGTCATTGTTGGGAGATTGTTTTTTGCATTTGATTCCAATTTTGTATGCTTCGAGTCATGACGATGAAGAGGAGCATGATCATCATGGTTCACATCAACACAGTCATGGAAATAACTCTTCATCCTTTGTCATATTGTTGGCTTTTCTTGGATGCTTACTGATTGAAGTTTATTTGAGAGTGAAACAACAAAGAGAGGAAAGAAATGCTGAATTTGCAAGAAGTCAACTCAATTCTGATGAAGATGATCATCACAACGACCATAATAATATTGGAAATCGATCAAAAACTGTGTCACACCATCATCATCACCATCATATTAAGGCTGTGGGTTGGCTCAACTTGATTGGAGATGCAATTCATAACTTTATGGATGGAGCTGGTATTGCAGGAGCATTTCAAGTATCAATTCCCGTCGGAGTTGCAAATGTTTTGTGCATTTGCATGCACGAGATTCCACAAGAATTATCGGATTATGGCATCTTATTAAGCGCTGGATTTAGTGTGAAGAATGCACTATTTTTCAATTTCCTTAGTGGAGTACTAAGTGTGGTGGGATGTATTTTTGGACTTTTACTCACCTCAGATCATGGATTTCAATTTTTATTTATGAACAAGAACCATTTGATTGCCATGAGTGCAGGTAGTTTTTTGTACATTGCCACCTCAATGATTCCAATCGTGTTGGAAGAACTCGTTCAAAGTGATAGTCAGAACATTAACAACGAAGAATTCATCACCAGCTTGACCATCACTCACCACCCAAGTGATCCAGAAAGAAAAGGAAAAGAATCTTATCCAAAATCTCAATTCACTCGAAAGTTTATCTATGCCGTGAGTGGTGTTTTGGCAGGTTTCTTCATTATGCACCTCATTGGTTCCTACGAAGAGTACGTGACAAATGTTGTTTCCTCCATGTACGGTGGATAATGACATGCAGCAAAAGTGTTGTGGAAAAATGAATTCAATTCGAAAAAAATAACAACAACAGCCATCATCACCAAGCTTGAGTCTTGCAAGCAATTCTATATATTCACTGATTCACTCCAAGCCAGATCTCTCATCAACCATGCCCAGCAACAATAAAACCAAAAAGTCCACCTCCGAAGAGGATGAAATGAAATTCATGCAAGATTTGATCAAGAAGAACGAAACCAAGCTGAAAAAGAAACAAGCCAAAGCAGCCAAATGGCAAGCGCTCACTCCCGATTCAAAAGTCAAAAAGCAACTGGTTAAACAAGCAGAAGGAGAAGAAGCAAAGGCTCCAACCAATGGATCAATAGTAGAAGTCCATTACATTGGAACTCTCAAAAGTAATGGCAAGAAATTCGATAGTTCCCGAGACCGAAACATGCCCTTCTCATTTGTACTCGGAAGGGGTGAAGTGATTCGTGGTTGGGAATTAGCAGTCGCGAGTATGAAGGTCGGAGAGAAGGCTCTCTTTGAGATTGACTCGGAGTATGCATATGGAGCACGAAGTGTCGGATCCATTCCACCAAACTCTACATTGAATTTTGAAATTGAATTATTGGATTTCAAGTAATTCATTCATTATTGGATTTCTTCAAGAATTGAATATCTTTTCTTCAATATATTAAAATATTTTAGCCATCATGATGGAACAACATTTCAACAACAAGATTCTTTGGAAGTGCCGGTTATCTTTGGATAGTACTATTGACAGATGCCATCCAAAACTGTGCTATTCATCGTCCAAGTTTTTCATCATCATCTCTGGATTAGTAAATACACCAAAAATGTTGTTTGATTAATTGCGTATAATTTTGTCGAAAACCGTTGTTACCGAATTGTAAAAAATAAGACAATTCTCACAACAACAACAAGTTTTTCTTGTTACAACAAACATCAAAGTCATCATCAAACCAGTCTTTTCCATTGAATAGGTTGGAATCATTATTCTAGTCCCGTACATTGTGTGTTTAGCGTTGTTGTTGTTGTTGTTGTAGGAAATTGAACAATTCGTTATTGAGAGAGAAACGATGGTTACTCGAACAAGTACAAGTGGTGGAGCGTGCTACCACTGTACAAACTACAACAACACCAAAAATTAGCACTCCTTCAACTTCCGTAACCATACGGACTCTTGTATATTATACGTTGGTGATTGCCTTCATCAGTCAACTGATATTTCCTGTATTGTTACCTGCTTTCATAGCATCAATCACATATTCTCCATCATTATCACCATTAACTGAAACTAGGGATTTTAAACAGCTAGTAATATCATTTTCGATAGGATTTGAAAATAATTCAAAATTGACATCGATTTTATCAATTTCAACTTCCAAACTCATCACGTTGATGCAATGGATCATCCACGTGCCACTTGTCATGTTCCCATTTTGTTCCATGTTGTATAACAAGGCAGATAGAAGAGAGACAAGAATGTTGACCTATTGGTATTGTGTATTGCTTCTCTTCTTCTCAAATGTCCTTGTATCATTGAAACAAGCAGTATTTGATTGGATTGATTTTATTCCTAGTTTTTTGAATTCACTTGAAATGTCAATTCGTAGAACATCACTAGATAACAAAATATTGGAGACTATTGTGAAAGAACCATCAAATTATGCCAGCGTTGGACTCATCTCTTCACAATTCCAAGCAAGTTCCATGTTACCTCAATTAGTCTCATTCCTTTTGATTGTCTCCATCTCTTATCACTTCATTCGAGATGTGGTGTTGGGAATTCCTGCAAAAATTGATTCAAAGCAAGAAGATCGTGTATTGGGAGTGAAACAATTTATTTCCAACGAGTTCAATACTTGTCTATTGCCATTACAACACATTATCAATTATGATCACGTGTTGTCTGGTGCTGAAACTATCAAACCATCCTCAATACTCGAAAAAGATGAAAATGTTGAACAACCAGAAGACCTTCAAGGAAAGAAAGTGAATGTATCTCCTAATATTGTCAGTTCTTCAAGAACCTTGTCACCAAATGGAGAAACCACAAGTGCTGCCGCTACCACCACGAATACGTCGAGTCCAGTATCTCCAGTCTCCAATGTATCTCCTACAACCAATGGTCCAACGGGCAATGCTCAACCCAAACAAAGAATCATTGGTGGTAACTTCGTAAGGGCAAGAGGTTTAGAGTCAAAATTTGCCAATAGGGGATCGAAGGAATACACAAATGACATCCAAGCCAAAGTCAATCAGAACATTAATGCCAAAAATCTTAGCCCAACCGGTTGTGAGACCGTCAACCATTCAGCTCCAAAACAAAAAAGAGTGTCATTCACTGATGAAGAATTCCCTCCACTCCCATCTCTCGACACGGGAGCATCAACCGATGAATAAGTGATTGAGTTCTGCTGTTCCATTAATTACATGTGAGAAGTGAAAATTAAACTTTCCTTTCTGACCAAATATCTGAGAAGAAATTGAGTCAATTCTCTGTTGAAATTTAGAAAGTCGGCAAGTGACCTCGACCTGTCACAAACCCACAGATTTTTCTCGCTCAAAATACCGTTCAAAAAATTGCTTGTCTCACACAAGTGTTTAAAACAACAAGAAACAACAACACATAACTGTTCCATTCCACCTACGTACTGGAGCCTCCAGAGAGATCAACAATCTGTAGAACTTGGCTTGTCATCATGACGGAGGAGAAAACAATTTCATTCTCCACATGGCCACTTTTTGATTCAAACTCCAAAATTTCGACAACACGATTCGATCAGTCCGACGACCTTTCTTGTTGTCATCTACCTCCAAATGTTCAAAAAACTCATTCGATCCATCCTCCATCACCATCATCATCACAATTAATATTTAATTATTTAAATGTTCATTCTAACCCACATCATAGTCGTCATCATCACTCCCGATCGTATTCCATCACCCTCTTCTTCTTATGCGTTTTACTCTTGACTTGTTTGTTGCACTCGCTCTCCATGCGAATAATGTTCCTCATTGATGTCAAACATCATTATTATGAATCACATGGAGAGTTTTTCAAAAAGTGTCACTTGAATGATGGGATCATATGGATGGTCCTTGCATTTCCATCCACAGCAGCCATCACCACCACTCCGTCGACTGCCTGGAACGAAATGGATTACAAAAATGATGACACGAGTTTGAATAATGACGTTTTTCGTCGTCGTCGAAGGAAAAATATGACAACGAGGAATTCTTGGAGTGACAATCTTAATGTTCAAGATGATCCTCTAGTAGGTTCTGATGATGATTTAACAGAGCCCATGCATACTTCTCCATTCAAAAGAATTTCATTTCCATATCTTGATTCCTATTCAACTGCAGTTTCACATCTGGTCGAACAACAAATTGAAGTGCTCACAAATATTTCATTAAATATGGCACAAGATGATTTTGATGAATGCAAAAGCTTACCTTGGTGTGACACATTCAAGTTCAAATATCGATATTATTGGAATAATTCAGCATCGTCACAACCACCACCTCCACAACCTTACTATTCCTCAATTAGAGAACTTTTTACAAAAATTAATAACGATTTTAATGAAGAAATGCAACGACGAAAAGAAAATTTGGGAGCCATTCTAGACAAGACTGTGGCATTGTTTGAAATTCATGTCTATTCGGACATTCCACCAGATTCCTGTCAATCATTTTCATTGGATTTTGTCAATCAGAATTTAACACGAAAACTTTACATGCACATGAAATTTGTGGGCAAAGAGCCAACTCCAACCGTTGATTGTGGCATGCGTGGATTTTTTGAAACTCATGTAAAGAATTTTTCCTTCACACTTCAAAATTTTCATGTGAGAAATTTTATAATGCCTCAAGGACCAGCTGTAGTGATTGATTGCGATCTTGGTGGATTCTTGAGGCTTCCTTCGAACTTTTTTAGTGCACTCGTGAATGTCGTCAATAAGGGAGAAATTGATTTTGAAGGAGAAATAATATTTTTAAGAAATTACCGATCGCTGATACCAAGAGTGACCTATTCCTATACATACAGAGCGAGAGCTTTGATTCTCTATAATTCAACCATTCACATGGCGAACTTTTTTATTCCTTCACAAAATAGAGTATGGGTTGTAAATTCTCAGTTTTATTTATTGGATTCTGTGGATGTAGAAGAACCTGGACAAGTGGTGGTTATGAATTCGTCAATATCTTGTTCAATGAGTCAAGAATTGAATGTTTTCCCGTTTCTCACAATTTCATACTCACGATTTGTTAGTATTAATTTAACAACGATCGATCGATGTGTTGGAAAAACTGTTCTAAGAATTGAACAATGCATTGACGTGGTGATGAATGAATTGAAGGTTACCAATAATTATAATCCACAAAATGGAGGAATTGTGCATCTGAAAAATTGCAGAAATGTCAATTTATTGAGTTCACAATTTATTAGAAATATTGCCATGGAATCTTCACTCGTATTAGATAGCGTACTCTCAGGTTCTGTTACTTTCTCAGAATTTATAGAGAATGAATCATTTACAGATGGAGGAGCTCTCACTTACAAATTTTCAGAAGTAAGGTCCGCTTTGACACAAATTTCTTCATCCACCTTTTTGAGAAATAAGGCACTTGGTAAGGGCGGAGCGATTCGAGCAGAAAAAGCAAGCATTGATGTCGTATTTTGTAAATTACTCGAAAACTCGGCCATGATGAGCGGTGGAGCATTATACACAACCGCCTTCACTTATATTGAAGGAAGTGAATTTTATGGAAATACTGCTATTTCTGGAGGAGGAGCAATTTATGGTGCAAATACTTTGGCTATGATCCGTTCTTCTCTACGAAATAATTCAATACTGTCACAAACGATCAGCCTGTGTGGAAAAGAGAGTTGTGACGGAACAGGAGGAGCGCTTTTTTTGAACGTTCCGTCTGTGGATAAACAATTCAAAATGATTAATGTGACATTTATGGACAATCGAGCAGTGAGAGGAGGTGCCATTGGACTTACAAATTGTACCTTTCATGACTTGGAAGATGTGACAATTGTCAATAATGCAGCCCTTTATGCAGGAGGAGGAATTTTCTACTTTGGTTTTCGTCCTCATGAAATTCCACAATTTCAAAACATTAACAACAACATGGCTGGAACCTATGGTCACAACATGGCCTCTCCAATCAAGACAACTCAATGGGTCTATCAAATCAAAGGCTCAACAGATACCTACTCGGCCCAACAGGGAGTAAGGTTATATCCTGGTCAATTATTCTCCTTGCAACCTACCTCTAAGGACATATTTGGAAATGAAATTGGATCCTTAACGGAGGAATTTGCAATTATAATGGAAGATTTCCGAATTCGAATTTATGGAAAAAGTAGATCACTTGAAAACATGTATCTCTCTGTGAATCAATCGAGCTCATTATCCAGTATTCCCACTTCTTTCACAGTGACATTTTTTGAAAGCTCAATCACCATTCCACTTGATTTAATTCAATGTCCCTATCAGTTTGATCTAGTTCCTGCAGCTTACAACTCAGATTATGAATTTATTTGTAAGGAGCATATCTCTATTGGAAGCATTGTTGCCATTGTGATTGCATCCACCATTGCTTCATTTTCAATATTTATGTCAATTGTCATTGTGGTAGGTTATGTAAGTTGCAAGGTGGCAAAGAAAGTTCAGTATTGGAGAAAAAGAGATCAAGCAGAAAAGGAAATGGAAAAGCGTCTACTTGAAAATCAAGTCATTTATTCTGATGAAGAAAGACAAGCGATGGAAAGCTCTAACAGCAACAGCATTACAAAATCTAAGAGGGGATTTATTATTGGGCTGGATCAAATATTTATTGATAAAAAGATTGGAGAAGGTAAGTCATAATAGGGTTGAACTTGAACTTGAGAGTGACATTCAATGGTTCACAATTGGAAAAATATTTTTTCATTGAAAACAATATTAGGTGGATGTGGAGTCGTTTATTTAGGAAAATGGCATCACAATACAGTAGCTGTCAAATGTCTAAGAGTGGATTCTGCTGCTGCTCATTCAGATGATATTGAAAAGGAGGCTTCATTGCTCTGTCGATTAAGACATCCAAATGTTCTTTTATTTTACGGAGCTGCAATTACTCCACAAAAACACTATCTCGTTGTTGAATATTTAGAAAGAGGAAGTCTTGAAAAATTGATTCATGAAGTTCGAAGAAAGGAAAATCCATCACCCATTGATTTTTGTACAAAGATAGGAATTTTAATTGATGTCGCTTGTGGCATGGATTATTTACATTCTCTCAAACCATCGCCAATTATTCATAGGTAAGTGTTTGGTGGCGTCTAAATTTGGTAATATTTAATATGACACAATTCTTTCAACTCTGAATCTGGACTTTAGAGATTTAAAACCAGCAAATATTCTACTAGGTATGTATTGAAATCATTTAATGAATGTGAACATTTCAATTTCGACTTGAAATGCCTATATGTCAACAAAGACGCCAATGGAATGGCAAAAGTTTGTGATTTTGGACTTTCTCGAATGATGACCAATACTTGTATTGATACAACCACCATGTGTGTGGGTACTTTATTTTACATGGTATGTTTAGTCATTCTCAGATTGAGTGTTTCAATGAATGATTCGACTTCAAAATGATTTTTCTAACATTTTTCAAATACAAATACCACTATGAATGATAATTTCACATGATGAACCATTCATTGAATAATTTCTCAACATTTCATTCCATAATTTCACACAAAAAGGCTCTAGAATTATTGAACACTGAAGATCCTTCCTTTTCTCCAGCCATTGATGTTTATAGCTTTTCAATTATCATGTGGGAAATATTCTTTGAAGAAAATCCATATGTCTATCCCAAAACATCGAAATTATTTGCAGTATTGAATCGTTCTACATCGAATCGAATGGATTCATCATCATTACAAAATGGAAAAAATAGAAATGGACATTCCAATCAAACTCCAGTGACACCTTTTACCATCCTGTCAAAAGTCATGCGTGGAGAACGACCTTTGATTCCATTTTCTACACCAGAAGAAACGAGCATGTATTTGGAAAAATTTATGCCAGAATATAATCAAACACCGAAAAATCAAAAAACATCCATCATGACTCTCGAATTAAGAAAAAGTCAAATTCTGTCAATTGTCAATGAGTATATTGATTTAATGAGATTATGTTGGAGTGGAGATGTCAATGATCGTCCCACCTTTAAAACGATTCATAGAAAATTAACAAATATGAAACAAGAAATGGAAGGTTTAAAATTTTCACAAAACACAAATTCGAATACGCCACCCAAACGAACACCTCCAAAAATGGAAATTATGAATGTTGGACATGAAATTGAATTGTTAGGAGAAGGATCAGTCTCCTCGAATTATCATGCAATGCCAAACGACCATGAGGAGATTTTGTAAAATTAAAATAAAAAATAAATCCTCAGTGACCATTGAAAGGTGGAATCATCAAAATTAGTTTGAGATTTATAATATCTTCCAAGATGGGAGGTGGATTAACTTTTGAGAATCGCAATTATTTATTTCAAAAGATTCAACAACTCGATTTTTGTATGTCTTGTTGTGCGGCTCCAGGTCACACAAACCAGCAAACAACAAAATCACAATAAAATATTCAAAAAAAAAGCCTCAAATGATTCAGCGGTTTTTATTTGCTGTGATGAACGACTAAATTTGCTTCTCGGATGAAGTGCCAGCTCTTGCTTGATATGATAAATACAATCAACATTACACTTATCGCAACACTTTTACACATTTTGTATTTACATTTACCTGACACTTTCACCAGATGGCAACCAGGATTTGTTTAAAAATAATAATAATTTACTACTGAACAAAATAGCCTATTATCTTGATGAATTAAAAGAGACCCCATGGAATCCAATACTTGAGAGCATTTACAGCATTGTGCTGTTGTTTTTAGTGTTTGAGTAACCTGCCATTACCTGCCATCCATACTCAAAGTTTGTGAAATTACCAGGTAAACTCAATCAAAAAATTGACAAGTTCTAGTAGTGCTTTATTATCTTGATGAATACTAAGAGAAACCGTGAGATCCCATGGAATCCAATACTTGAGAGCATTTACAGCATTGTGCTGTTGTTTTTAGTGTTTGAATAACCAGCCATTACCTGCCATCCATACTCAAAGTTTGTGAAATTATCAGGTAATTGAAATCAAAATCAAAAAAAATTAAAAGATTCTCTCAATAAATTCCGAATCTTTTGACATACGGGTATCGAGAATGATGATGAAATGGTTTTGATAATTATTAATAGCACTTTGATGTTTTGTCTTTTTTGGAATCATCAAAAAAATTCAGGGATGGGTTTATTCGATGATAAACGTTGTTCGATGGTTTTATGTACATTATTTACAAGCCGAACGTAAGATACGTAGTGACTTCCTAGCAGGCACCCCGGAAGTAAAGGTGTTTAAACTGCTCACGATAACAGCAGCAACCCCTGGCATTCGAACGCTGGACCAGTTGGCTGCCACAGTTCCAGAAAAGGAATCATCAAAAAAATGTCATCCACACTGACACCCGGTTATCACGGTTTCGATACACAAGTCGTCTTGACCAATCTCACACAATTTCTCAATGAAAGAATTGTTGAAACATTCTTTCAGGATTCAGAAAATCTCGATTTCACACACATCATAAATTTACCATTTATAGAAACACTCAAACTGTGTCTTGAAACACACTCTTCCATTCCGAATTTAATTTTTAAAATCATTCTATCACTTCCAAAATTTTATTTAAATTGTTTTTCCATAATCTCTCTTTTCTGATCATTCGGAAAGTGGAAGCAAGGCCATTGTTGGTACTGTGACATTTGTCATGTTGTTGGTCACACTTTATTATTTGATATTGAGACCATTGACCAATTATTTATTCCGAGTGAATGACAAGGAGATTTTTCAACGCGTCAAGAAGAAATATTTAGAAAAGGAACATTTTAAAAACAATTCACAAGAATCATTTTCCGAAAATTCTTCAAACAGTGACACTCTTGACATTGCCAATAACTTTACAAACAACGTTAGAACTCATTTAAAAATGTCATCCTCACCAGAAGAAGGACAAGAACAAATGGATCGATTGAAATTTGATCGAAAATTTGTGGACATGAGTTATCGAGTATTTCGAAAAGAAGATGAAAGAAATGTGTGGAGAAAGATTTTTGAAATTTTTCATTATTTGGTTTCCTTGATGGTCTTGTTGGTTTATATTCCATATGTTAATTATGAGGGATATTGGACTTATATGTGTTTTTGGTAAGTGTGTGTGTAATGATTTAGAACATTTTCTTATTATTGAAATATTCCATAAATGAATGACATGTCATAACTGTTGACAGGAGTTATGTGGTCATGACATTCTTCATTGTGTGTACAACCATCAAGAGAATGCGATGGTTGAGAAGATTTTGTCTCTTTTATGTTCTGTGTCCAGCTATTGGTTTTATGCTCATTTCAAATTTTTCTTATTTGTATTACAATTTGGCATCGGTATGTTTTTTTCAGAAAACCTTATTTTCCAAACTTGGAAAAACATCTTGATTTTGTAATGGAAAATCATATATAGTGGAGTTTTGGTTTTATCTTTGTTCACTTTGTTCCTCCATTCTTCATTTGGATTTTTGTGCTTTTAAACATTAGAGAATTCGTTGACGAAAATTACAACTTTTGCACTTCGAATTCTATTCTCTATATTGTGTATAATTTAGGAATGCAATTAGTATTCGCCACTATTTGGAGAATAATTTTTGATCCAGTTCAAGTGTATAGTCGAATGGTCGTGGATGTATTCAAATACGCATGCCTCATTCCTGCCATTGTACATTTTGTCACTTTCTTTGTGATTGCCTATTTGAGAAAGAGATGGATTGAAAAGTACGCGGATCGAGTCGTATTGGCCTTACTCACCAGTGAATCTAAAAAACGAAATTAAATCACATCTCAGCCTTTAAACAATTACGAATTTCCAAAACTACTTTGTTCTTCTCTCGAAAGTTGCTGTTGTTGACGATAAAAAACTATAATTTATTAAGGTTTTAAAATAATGGAAAGTGATTTGGTTGGATCATCAAATGGACATGCCAAAATTTCACAATATCGATGATTCGACGAAGATGAAGCTATCATACATGAATCATCGACACTCATATCCAAATCGGTCATGTCAAACACATTTTCTTGTTTTTCATAGAGTGGTCGTAATTCTTCCTTATCTTTGTAAGCTAAATATCGAATCCAAAATGCTCGATCAAAACCTTTGAGAAGAATCCATTCGTTTTTGTGTGTATGTTTGAAATCGGGATCGACATGTTCCAATTGTTTGACAAAGAGATCCAAATCACGATGAGTCGCAAATTTTACCACTTTTTCCTTAATTCCAAATTTGTCTCTAAATAGATGGTTCATTTTGAGTTCCATGGAACAACGACCATATTTTCGCATGTCTCTCATGTAATGTCCCATAGGAGAGTCACTACTCATTAATTTTTCCAACACATCTTTCTTTCCAATGCTTTCTAAAATATCAAAAATAAAATCCTGACAATTACCCGTATTTGGATAATTTTTAAGAGAGGTCGATTTGGTTGAATTCTTCTTTTTCTTCTTTCTTCTCCTTTCACTGTAAATCATGGTCGAATTCCATCGACAAATCACTTGAGCAATTTTTTTCACAATGTCTTCCAAGTCACTAGCGGTCGTTATTTCCTCAATATCCGCAGAGAAAAAACTTGATTGAGATGTTAATTTACGAGGTATACAAAGTGAGCTATCGGTCCACTCAAGCTTAAATTCTGAAATGACAAGTGCTGTGTGAAACATTCCAAAAGCAGGAAGAATGGTTGAAGGAGATAATAAAGGACTGATGATTTGACGAATCGTTTGTTTGGTCTTGTTATGATGATGCATGTCTGTGACAATGAGTTTGATTTTGATGGATTTTTCCAAAGTTGGATTCGAGACCCACCAATCTCTCAAACTATCTTCTTCAGAAAGAGTACCAGTGAGAGAGTTTTGAGTGTTTGTGACAAGTTCAGAATTTGAAATTGCAACTCCACCATTGGAAGTTCCAACCATGGCACTTGTTCCTTCAAAAGTATTCATGATTGGAATGTCAGTGACAGCACTACTTCTTGTCAGATGATTTGATTTGGGTGTTGGAGTTGAATGAAATGGTTGTTGTTGACTGCTGAGTGAAGGTGGTGGCTGTGTTGGTGTGGAATACGTGTGGAGTGTTGAAGAAGATAATACTACATGAGTAGATGGTGGTGGTGATGTTGCAATTAATGAATCATTTTCAATAATGGTTGATGGTTGATGTGGACCACCAATATCCAATGATGGAGAATTTAAAGCTTTTTTGTGAGGAGTTGATGATGCTGGTGACTCTGTGGTCACAACAATATCACTAGACCATTTGACTTCCTTCTTTTCGGATGAAATATTGCCAGAGTGGTGTTGTTGTTGTTGTTGTTGTTGAATGGTTTCATCCACGGCAAGATGCTTATTGGAAGGTGTGAACACGGAATGAGGTGGTGTCGATGGACAAGATTTCAAATCATCCTCTCCATGAATTAAATCTTCAAAAACTCGAGCAATGACTTGATGATTTCCTCCATCCGTCGTTGACAATGAAAGTTGTGAAAGTCCAATATCAAAATTTAACACTTTTTTCACTTCATCTCCCCCTTCCTCTTCCAAAATGGTTTGACTTTTTTTTGCACTTGTAATTAATTCATAAAATTGAGGAGAAAATAAATGCATATTCTTTGCATTGGTGGTGACACTTGTTGGTTGAGCTTTTTGTTCATTTGGAGTGGAGAGATGTGTCTCACTACCATTGACGTGTCCCTCACATGAACTTGTCACAACTTGATGATTTTGATCATTCATACAAGATGCAGTAATAGTAGTAGTAGCAGTATTGAATTGTTCTTGTTCCAATAATTTCACACGTTCATCCCATTGTTTGGTGATGGTATTATCTAAATTCAAATAAGTATCCAACATGGCTTTAGGATCCGATAAACACATGGAATATCGTTCCATAATATATTCATCATTGTGAATATCTTCAAATAATATACATTGCTTAATTTTTGAATAAACGACTCTCTGAGAAGGTGGTAAATGCATCGGAGCATTCAAATTCGCATGATTAATCAAAGCAGCATACATTTCTTCATCCATCAAAATGTCTGATGAAACAGTGTCAGTTGTACAAGTTGTGGTCATTGTGTTGTTGTTATGGTTATTGGAGGTGGTGTTGGAGGTGTTTTCGGTGGTCATTGGATTGGAAGAAGTAGAAGAAGGTAATGAATCGGCCGAGTGAGTGACAGTGTGAGCATTCATGTTGTTGTTGTTGTTGTGAAAGGTGGCAGACCATGTTCCAGGAGTAGCAGCAGCACCTCCACCTGAAATTCGACTCACTTTGGATCCCATACGAATGATTAAAATTGTTGTGATGATGTGGGTGATAATTGGAAAGGTTTCGGGTCCGAAATTTGTGGATTTATTCCACTATTGGATGAGAGAAGTGTTTGGATGCTGGGCTGTTCAAATGATTCAAATGAGATGAAAGAACTATTGAATGTGATGATTGTTAATTTTTTTTTAAACAAAGGCGCCAATCTTAATGACAGTTGACACGAGTACAAAGTTGAACCTGAAACTGATTTGAATGATAATTCCAATTTGCTGCATTCATTTTGTTTTGTTTTGAATGGAACGGAATGAGAGTTTGATATTCAAGTCAAGAAAAAGAATGATACCGAGAAATGGAATCAAGTTCCCCTCTCATGAGAAAAAAACTCATTTTGTCTTGTCATTTATGGAATAAGGCAAATGAAGAAATGAGGATTAAAAGGGGGCTTGCAACTTCAGAAAAAACAGAATTCAGTCGACTGAGTATAACAAAGAACACTTGGAATTTTCAAGTACAAAGTAATAAATGCAAAACATTGGAAAGACTTTATAAATGCTTAATGAACATGGTCTCTTGTCTCAAAAAAGAAATTCCACTCTGAGAGATTTGAGCGAAAATTTATCGAATAAGATGGGCCAACTTCTTGCCTACGAGGAAACAATATTATCATCAATTCAACCTTCGTTCCAACAAGATGGATCATCAATACTGTCTCCAAGATGCATGAGCACGAACATATTTATTCCTTAATTAGAAATTGGCACAAAAAAAATGAAGAAAGTGAAGATTCAATGTAATCCTGAAAATTTTACAAAGGCATCTACACGATTGAAAAACGATAGAACATTCTGTCTGGATGTTGTTCGTTCGAACCCTGACGTGTTTAATAGAATTCCAGAAGAATATCAGAATGATAAGGAATTTATTGTTGAATTGATCAACACTTCTCGGATCGTTGTTGATGGAAAAGTTCGAGAAGACATAATTCATACATGCATTCCAGAAATTTATCAACGAATACCGTTAACAGTTTATGACAAATTGCCAATGGAGATCAAAAAGTAGATTCATCTACAACTTTTCTTCAAAGATGTATCATGTTGGGGCTTTAAAAAAGAGATGATAAAACCAATATTTCAAACTCTGAACGAATTACCCGACGAATGGTATCAAGCACATAGAACTTACCAATGCAACCATCTAACTCGACCAGGAAAGTTCACACGTTCATTATATGAAAAAAAACACCCTCACAAACGATCAAAACTTCGCCAAAACAGTTGAACAAGTGATGACTCGAATTTATATGGATTATGATCAACTTTGGATGAAATATGGAAAATCAATTTTGAAACGTCCTGATCTGCCACTTGTTCTTAAATATGGTCCGGATTGTTTGAGGAAGGACAGAAACTTTGTATTGAAAGCTGTGAAATGATCGAGAAATTGTTTTGAAAACAATGCATCATGCAGGAATGTTATTATTCAAAAAGAATGGAGATGAGAGTTATGTTGTGCCTTCAAAATTTCATGAAGACAAAGAAGTGATTTTGAACGCCCTTGCTAGTCGAAATTCATGCTCTTTGGATGACATTCCTCAACGATTTCAAGATGACAAAGACTGCATATTAACGGTATTAGAAAACACAATAATGAATTCGAGATACGAACATCCCTTGTTCAAACATTTCTAGAAAAAAAGGATCGAGAGGTGACAATAGCTGCCATAAGAAGGGATAGTAAATTTTTAGATAACATACCTGACGATTGTAAAAACGATAGAGATTTAATTTTGACAGTAATTCGTCAGACTGTTTCTCCTGATTCATGGCTTTTCTACCCAGAAGGACTATTCGCAAAATGTGTGTCAATGGAGTTGAAACAAGATTCAAATTTCATTTTGGAATGTGTGAAGGCGACTCCACACGTTCTGGACAACATATACATTTATGAAACTATTAATTTAAATCCAGAAATTGTTTACGAACATGTCAAAAGACGAGGAATAGTTACAGATTTTTGTTTGGGAATGCAAGTTGGGAAATCTTTTACAAGAACAACACTCGTTGATGTCAGAGATTCATTTCTCCACTTCACTTGGTGAGTGACTCATATCTACAAAAGCGTGAATAAATGACTTGTGGCGTTTGAAACAACTTATGAATTTCTGTTCATCAATATTGATTGACAAATTTAAATAAATAACAACAAAAAATGGATCCATCAACGTCGACACACTCCAAAGTCGATCCTTCATCATCATCAACAACGCCATCCATAAGTCATTTATTTATTGATAGTATCATGAAAGCGGCTCTTCATCCGAGTGATATGGAAATCATTCAACAAAAACAAGCGGAAGCCTTCAAAACCATGCGACAAACCAATGAAGACCTTCAACGGATCAATTCAAAGTGTACCAATGAATTACCGAATATTCAAAAAGATTTTCAAATTCATCAATTCATGTTGAAAGAAATGAAGAGTGATTTGGAGTTTATAACAAAAGCATTGGCCGATATGAGGAGAAAATTAGGAATTAAAGAACCCGAGCGGAAAGATGATGAAGTGGATTTGGATGATGAAGTTTTGACTTATTCACCAGTAGCACCATCAAAGGTTCAACATGTGAATGCTGAGTCTTTACAAGAACATGATTCGGATTATTTGGAAGGTGATGACTTGATGCATTATGTGAATTGATCAACAAGAAGATTGTTCATGATGAAAAAAACAAACAGCTGCTGTAAATATTATTCCCCTACATTTTACTGTTTGCATATACTCTTTGAAAATTACAAGTACTCGTCTCCGTTGTGGATGATTGTGTTTCACAATACTTTTTTAAGAGGAAGAGTAATTTTGTTTATTCTTATTACAATGAATATTACCACAACAAAGCCATCGAATCACAAGCAAATTCTGTAACAAACACAATAACGGTATAAACACAATCATGACACAAGAACTTATCAATAGAGCTTGATCATCAAAATTCACTACTGGATACAACGTCATTTTCGACAGATTCTTATTGAAATAGCATGATATGGAATATATTCCTCGTTTTGCATCATTCCAAACATTGCAGTCGTATGGATATTCGTCTTCACTGGTTACTGTCTTTCCATCCAGAACAGTATTTGAGATTTCAAATATTCCAACTATTGGTTTGTCATCCACACCGTTGTCAGGAGGTGGTGGTTGTGTTTGATCACCAGTGGAAGAAGCATCTATTCGTATTACTCCTCTACAAAGCGCTGTGGTTTCATTGCACTGTATGGTCAATAAGGTTCCTCTTCTTGGAATATTAAAATTGCCAACATCGACTCGAACATAAATATAAACACTGACGACAAAGAAAGCAATGCATGCCAGAGCTATCAAGAGTGAAATACAAATGGAACAAGTGATGGTTGAACATTTTCCGAATTGAATGCAACAAGGTGGTAAATGTTGCATCATGAGGAGTGACAGACTGTCACTATTCACTTTTTTCTGTGTCACGTATTGCATGTCATTAACATGGTTCGAACGTTCATATGTCATTGGAAAATCGATAATTCCAAATGAGTCTTCCTGGGAGGCGTCTGCCTCCATTTGAATTGCGTTCGAAATTTCTTGACCTGAGATACAATTAATTTGAGACAGTGTTTCATTTTCCGACACAACCAATACTTCACCAGGTGCTGTTGCATTCTGATGCAATAACTGAATTTGTGAACAGGTAGAAAAAGACGAAATGTTTTGTGATGTTGCTTGCATCAGTGTTGGAAGGTACGGAATGGATAATGGAGGTGGCAAGTCATGAATCGAACATGCAGACGAAACACAAAGAGGTTCCGTTGAGAGTGGACTCACACTTTCATTGGAATTGGTGGGAGAAGACAATAATGGGTTGTTGTTGAGAGTCACACGGTTGGTATTGTTGGTGTTGGACCATGTCGGTTGCTGTGTCTGTTGGGTGAGATCTTCAGAGACCTTCATTTTGTTTTCAATTTCCCTTTCGAAACTTTTTCATGCATGAAAACAAAATTTGGTGCACACAGTTCTCTCCCAAGAAATTTCAATGCCGGAAAGACATTTGACACTCGACCCCTAAAAAGTTGAATCGATCAAATTGCACATTTCAAACATTTCAAAATACTTGTCCTATTTTAATGAGTCCGTTCAGGCTCACAGCAACACAACAGTAAACTCTTTATTGTTTCACTTGTTTACGAGCCCATTTGATCACCTTACGAGGAGCCAATGAATAACCCTTATATTCAACTTTCTTTCCATTCACAAAAAGATAAACAGTTGGAAATCCATCTAAACTCACTTGTTTGGCAATGGAATTGTATCGATAACCATTAATCTTGGCAACTTTGAATTTTCGAGAACCTAAAAGTTTTCTTCCGAGACGTTTGATGTTGCGAGAATTTTCAATTGAATGTGGACACCACTGGAGAATGTTGATTATTGATGGTGTTGTAATTATTGTAACGATACAACAGATAATATCAAATATTGAAGGATGATGATGTCGTAAAAACCAAATGCGATGTTGTTGCAGAGATCATATTGTTGAAAGAGAGTGAAATGACATGTGACACCACGAAAGAGATCCATAAAATATTTTCAAAAGGATGACGCATCATACAACAAGATACCATCCGCAAACGTTTCAATATCCAATCATCACCAATATCAATTCAACTACTGAAAAACCTACTGGAGCATAAAATTCAACAAGAACATATTTATGTCTTTGAATATACGAATTAAAATTACGAGAAGTCAATTCTTTCACTCCACGCATTCGAGATTGCGGCTTGAGAGAAGCATTCACTGATTCAATTCCGGAAGAGGAAAAACATTGGAACGCAATGAGAGCGAATAACAAAACGAAGAGAAGGGAACTTTTCATTTTTTTTTAGATGGTAATTTTTTTGTGACAGTTGAAGGATCAGGTCAAGTCAAAGGTTTGTGTTTTGTTCACTGAAAGGTACATACGAGCCTTAAAAAACACAAAGTCGATAACAAAAACATCACTTGAAGACTATATAACCCAATGAATCTTGTAAAGAACAAGATGATAATTCTTGATGAACACCATCATGTTTATTGTGGCCGAAAGAATATGGCTTTTAAGAGATTCTAAAAAAAAATATATTAAGAAGACTGAGACAAAC